>NC_141874.1:400176199-400479230 GCF_056163025.1 Triticum urartu
AAGGTTTTTGTAATCTGAAATTATAAAAACAGCAAGGTAACTAATGATAAAAGTGAGCGTAAACGGTATTGCAATGCATTGAAACAAGGCCTAGGGTTCATACTTTCACTAGTGCAAGTCCTCTCAACAATATTAACATAATTGGATCACATAACTATCCCTCAACATGCAACAAAGAATCACTCCAAAGTCACTAATAGCGGAGAACAAACGAAGAGATTATGGTAGGGTACGAAACCACCTCAAAGTTATTCTTTCCAATCAATCCATTGGGCTATTCCTATAAGTGTCACAAACAGCCCTAGAGTTCGTACTAGAATAACACCTTAAGACACAAATCAACCAAAACCCTAATGTCACCTACATACTCCAATGTCACCTCAAGTATCCGTGGGTATGATTATACGATATGCGTCACACAATCTCAGATTCATCTATTCAACCAACACATAGAACCTCAAAGAGTGCCTCAAAGTTTCTACCGGAGAGTCAAGACGAAAACGTGTGGCAACCCCTATGCATAGGTTCATGGGCGGAACCCGCAAGTTGATCACCAAAACATACATCAAGTGAATCACGTGATATCCCATTGTCACCACAGATACGCACGACAAGACATACATCAAGTGTTCTCAAATCATTAAAGACTCAATCCGATAAGATAACTTCAAAGGAAAAACTCAATTCACTACAAGAGAGTAGAGGGGGAGAAACATCATAGGATCCAACTATAATAGCAAAGCTCGCGATACATCAAGATCGTATCACCTCAAGAACATGAGAGAGAGAGAGAGAGATCAAACACATAGCTACTGGTACATACCCTCAGCCCCGTGGGTGAACTACTCCCTCCTCGTCATGGAAAGCACCGGGATGATGAAGATGGCCACCGGAGAGAGATTTCCCCCTCCGGCAGGGTGCCGGAACGGGTCTAGATTGGTTTTCGGTGGCTACGGAGGCTTCTGGCGGCGGAACTCCCGATCTATTGTGCTCCCCGATCGTTTTAGGGTATATGGATATATATAGGCAGAAGAAATACATCAGGGGAGCCACGAGGGGCCCACAAGGGTGGAGGGCGCGCCCACCTAGGGGGGTGGGCGCCCCCTGCCTCGTGGCTTCCTTGTTGATCCCCTAACGTGCACTCCAAGTCTCCTGTACTGCTTTCTTTCCAAAAATAACTTTTCTGAAGGTTTCATTCCGTTTGGACTCCGTTTGATATTCCTTTTCTTCGAAACCCTGAAACAAGGGAAAAACAGAAACTGGCACTGGGCTCTGGGTTAATAGGTTAGTCCAAAAAATCATATAAAATAGCATATAAATGCATATAAAACATCCAAGGTTGATAATATAATAGCATGGAAAAATCAAAAATTATAGATACGTTGGAGACGTATCAGTCAGCCACTTGGAAGTGACCTCATATAAGGTGCCGGATCGGGGTTTTTGCATAGTGCGTTCCCATTCTTCCTCTTTCTCCCCCATTTTATCCGCCACCTCTCTCTGCTCCCGGCGCCGCCGCTCTGTTCGAGCTCCGCCCGCTGCCATGGGGAAGGAGAAGATGGTGGCCTTGGAACACGCGAAGAAGGCGGCGGCAAAGGCGAAGGGGAAGAAGTCCAGCCGGAAGATCCGGCCTGCCGCGCGGCTGGATCCGGGGCGACTGGATTCGGTCAACGATTCGTCAGGACGACATCTGTAACATCCCAAAATTCTAAATTTTGGAATGTTATATTAAATAGATAGATTTGATTGACTGTTTGATTGATTGACTGAAATTGAGTGAAATTCAAAACTTTTTGAAAGTTAAATGAGAGGGAATAAAAGGACTTTCCCAAACTTTCACCTTTTGCATTTTGATCTCCATGAATTCAAATTCTTTTCAAATACAAAACCCTCGAGAGAAGATGACATGACTTCTTCCATTTAAATAAATGAAAAGGGTTTTGAAAAGATTTGAATTTCATTTGGAAATATTTTTAATTCAGAAACTTCAAGCAACTCAATGATTTTCGTGAGAGAAGATAAAATGACTTCTTCAAAATATATGAAATATGAGTTGGAAGTTAAAAGGATCAAATTCAAAGTCCTTTTGGATTTTTTTTCAATTTGGAGTTATTTGAGTTTTATTCAAATTATTTTTCTCCAAAAACAAAATACATGGAAAATAGGGTAACATGATTCCCTACATTAGAAAATTCGAGAAAATTTATTTGAAATCATTTTGGTATTTTTAAAATGATCTTTATTGGATTTTATTAGAGCAGGAGCACTGTTTGAATTATTAGAATTTATGTGTATTTTATGTAATGCTAGAAAAATGTCCATGTTGTAGAAAATCTTTTTCTGCAAATTTTGGTATATTATATGCCTATATAATATTTTAGTTATTATGTTTTTTTATTTTAGGTCTGTGAAAAATAATTAAAAAAAACTTCCCTCCGGCGAACTGGGCCGGCCCAGCTCCTGCCAGGCCAAGGCCCAGCCCAGCGCGCCGCCTCGCGCCCGTCCCCGAGCTCCCGCCGGACTCCGCCGCCCGCACGGCATCACCACTGCCGTACGCCGCCCGACCTCTCCCCGCCGCCTCTCCTGCCCCTCCTCCACGCCACCTCCTCCCCACCTATAAAACCCAGGCCCCGTTCCTCTCCTCCTCGCACTTCGCGCCGCCGCCGCACTTCTTGCCACGCTCGCGGAAGCCGCCGCTCCGGCGAGATCCAGCCACCACTGCCCGCTCCACTTCATCGCCCCCGACCGCTACCGCCACCACCGTCGTCACCGCCGCATCGTGCCGCTCCTTCCCGACCCCTCGGCCACGCCGGAGGACCACCGGAGTCGCCGCCGCTCAAAGCCGCCGTCGCCGCCGCCGTCGTCTCCGACGACGTTGACCTCCACCGCCGCGGTACGCCCCGGAGTTACCCCGGTCGTCCGATCGCTTTTCCATGGTTAGGATTAGATTATCTTTGTTTTTATTTTTTTTTATTTTTTTCTCTTATTTTCGAACCAGTATCCTCTAATTAGCAAATGTTTGCTAGTTAAACCCCAGGAGCGAACACTTTCATCGCTTTGGTCTCTGTAGCGAACGTGCGTTCGGTAGGGTTTTCCTTTTCTTTTATTTTCGGCCAAGGACCTATCTGTGATGATTTTATTTATAGATCAGCCCCTGGTTTTCAAACGACTACAACTTTTTACTCATTAGTCCAAATTCAACAAAACCAATGCTCACTTCTTCGTTACAATCTCCTCTATCCAGTAATCCAACCCAAACATGTTTTTGAAAATTTTAAAATTTGAATTATATCAGATTTGAATTCAAACTTCGTTTGATCATAACTTGAGTTTTGTAGCTCCGTTTCAGTTGATTCTTTTTGCAAATCGAAGCTCTTGACCTAAACTTTTTGATAAGGCCAAATTCACATAATTTTGGTACTGTTAGAAATTGTTCATGTTGCAAGAGTTATTTGCTTGGTTTTGAAGTTTTCTGGATCGTCTTCTTCGATCTTTCTGATCTTTTGAGTGATTGCTTATGTGTGGTTACTATTGCTTGCTTACGATAGATTGACCGGAGTGTGATGAGTAGATCTATCAAGATTTTTGAGTGAGAATCATGTTCATAAACATTGCAGGCAAGTTCACACTTTGATCATATCCCCTTTCATACCCAGTTTTTTTATGCATTAGTTTCACCCTCAAACATTGCATGAGTAGGATTGATAACATGTGGGTATTGGGAAGTAGTTGATGAGGTAGGAACCTATTGCCTTGCATTCAAACCTTTTGAGTCACTATTACGTTATGCTTATATTGCCATGCTATGCTCGTAGACGTGGATTGGGTTTGAGAGTATTCATGACAGTTGTGAGATTGTTAATTAATGGTTTACTTAAGGTGGCAACTTAAACACACATCTGGGTGGATTGAGGCACCTGGGTAGACCAGGATTGCCTGTTTTTTATGGACCGCCACCCAGGCTCAAAGGGAACATGAGATTATTCATGCTAGAAACTTCCGTGTGCAGCCACAAGCTATTATGGGCTCTAGCATAATTGATTAAGTCGTGCGAACTCTTACAGGGTAGACTAGCAGATGTAGGGGAAAGTAGGTGTAACGGTCTATCCATCGTAAGGTGCTAGCGCTTCTGAAAGACTATGTCTCGGTCATCCGTCTTCTCAAACACCATGTAGTGCGAGAAACCAAACGGAGGCGATCGAGTCTTGTGGGGAAAAGTGTGCAAACCTCTGCAGAGTGTATAAACTAATCATGATTAGCCGTGTCCCGGGTTATGGACATCTTGAGTATCTAGTACCTGAATTATCATGTGAATCTCATCATGTTACTTTAAATTAAGTTTGTTGGGTTTAATGATGTTACTTAATTGGGATTGAGGATGCTGTCAACCATTCTCAATGTTCAACAACCACCATGATAGTTAAATAAAATTTATTCCTTTGCAGTAGGGAAAAATTGGCTTTACACAAAACCCTATAACCATAGAGCTTTTCCACCAGCCAAATATGCATGTAGTGATAGCCTTTATTCATCATTCTCTATGGCGTGAATTTGCCAGTACATTCAATGTACTGACCCTTTGTGGCTGCAACGTCTCATGTTGCAGGATTTCTTACGACGAGTAAGTGATACGTTAGGGTTATGATTTCTACACTCAACTTTGCCGTTGGTGTTGATGGGAATCCACAACCTTGTTACTTCCGCTATTATGGATTGAGGTAATAGTATTTACGTTACTTTTACATGTGATTTACCTCTGTTATAAATCCTCGAGTACTGTGTGTGTCAGCATACCGATCCAGGGATGACACTTAAGCACAGAGACTTGATCCATTCGGGTTGGGTCGCTACAACATCGATGATCTGGTTGAGGGGGGACTGATTCCCCACGAATCAGCGTGGCTCCTGGAGAGCGAGACCGAGCCGCATCCGCAGGAGGGTGAGTGCGTTCTCCTCGCCACCCATGTTGACCGCGGATTTTCTTTGCCTCCCCATCCTTTTTCCGAGGTTTCTTGAACTTCTTTGGAGCACAACTCCACCACTTTTCCTGCAACACCATCGTGTACCTCGCTGCCTTCGTGTCCATGTGTGAGAATTTCTTGCGTTGTAGACCACACTGGGGCCTCTTCAAGCACATTTTCACGTGTCATTCTCAGTCGGTCAAGAAGGCCAACCCAAGTGATGAGAGGACGCATGTGATCCAGATGTGTGGGGGTCTTGGGATTCAAATGAGAGGTAAAAGCACTTTCTTGGCCATGAACCTTCCCGAGTCAGTACGAGGGTGGCAGTCGACCTGGTTCTATTGCAAAGACCAGCCGATTCCAGGTCAGTCGACCAGACTTCCTCCCTTCTCCATGGCCCGAGTCGAGAAGCCTTCCGCCTTGAAAGTGATCCCAGAGGAGAAAGCGCAGGTGAAGGTGTTGGTCGAGCGGGTGGTCCAACTCATTCATGATGGCGTGACTGGCATGGATCTGTTGGAGGTCTTCCTTAAACGACGCATTCAGCCGCTTCAAGCTCATGACCATCCGATGTGGATGTATTCGGGCATTGAGGATTCCACTCGGATCCACCCAGAAGAGGTCGATGAGGATACGGTGGAGAAGTGGTTGAGGGGTATCACCGGCAACAAAGATAACCCCAAGGGGTCTAGGAGAGTCCCTCCACTCAACAACTCGCGCCAACTAGACAAGGTCCAACTCTAAATTGCCAAGTGTTCTCTTGATTTATCATGTAACTGCTTGTTATCAACCGACTGATTTTTGCTTCGCTTGTTATCTTTCAGGCCCTTATTTTTGCTTCGCTTGTTATTTTTGCGGCGAGTGGCACTCTGATGAAGAGGAGGATGAGGATAGTGACGACCCGAGTGACAAAGAAGAGGTTGACTCGCCTCCCCATAGGGAAAGGCAATCCAAGCACACTCACGACCCGGCAAGCATCCACGACAAAGTGACCGCGCCGACTGGACAGTCGTCAAAGCGCCCTGAGACATCTTCTCCAGCGTCGACTGAGAAGGCGCCGAAGCAACCTAAAGCTATGCCGTCAAAACTGCCGAAGGCCTTGCCCAAGATCAAAGTGGCCGTTCCTACTGTTTCCGGGTAATAGTCAGACCTGATTTCTTGGTTTAGTACGAGTCAAGTTTTGGTCGACCCACCGTGATAGACATGACCGACTGAATCTTGAAATTTGCAGTGTTGCTACCTCCGGGACTTCCACACACAAGTATGAAGATGAAGAAATGGAAGATGCAGTCACTTCCAACCCAGGTACAACTCTCGTAATCCTGTCTTCAATTACTCGGTCGTTTTATTGGTCGACTAATTCTGGCGATTGATCTGGAGTCGACTCTATCTCGGTGACTGATCTTTTTACAGCTCCTCCCAATGTCATTGAACTTCCAGACGATGACGAGGACGTGCCGCTAAGGCCCAGAGGAACAAGAAGGCATCAGCTGGCAAGATGTCCCAATCGGTGCTGGCGGCAGAGCCAATAATTCAACATCCTGAAGATGTGACTCGAGCTTCTGTTACTTTTGCTGATCCAGTATCGAGTGAATGCCCCACATCGTCGACTGTACCAGTGCTTGGTTCAACCGTCCAACTTCATGCCTCGGAACTTCAAGCTGCTGCGTCTGGACCGTCAGTCCCATTCTTCACCACTCATCACGTTCCAGAAGCCATTCGCCAAGCTGGCATAATGATGGAGCGAGTGAAGGTGGTGCAGGAAAATAGTCAGGCTGCTTACGACGCCAGCACGGCCCTTCAAGCCCATGTCCAGGTAAGTTGGCTTCCGACTGAACTTGTTCTGTTAAGATATGCTACCTGAAAACCTTTCTCCTGCACTTCACGTCTGCGCACCCACTGGGTGTTTGGCATCTTTGTTGTTTTCACTCTTCCACTCGGTCTGGGTGGACCATGTCGAGCGGAATCTGAACCAGTGGGGGCACGCTAAGTGCACCCATCGGGTGTAGTCCCCGAGACCGCAGTCGACTGCTGGCAGTCGGTTGGGGTCTGAGTATGTCTTTCTCTTTCTTTCTTTTTTTTCTTCTTCTTTCACTCGGTCTGGGCGGACCATGTCGAGTGGAATCTGAATCAGTGGGGGCACGATAAGTGTACCCACTGGGTGTAGTCCCCGAGACTACTATAGAATGTTTGATTCTGCAGTAGTCTTAAAGTTTTATTCACTTGGAAGTAAATGATCTTTGATCTTGTCCATTGACATGTCTTTTGCTCATTGTAGAAATCATGTGCGCTTATCTCCAAGTTTGCTGAATTCGAGGAAAAACAGAGACAACTCAACCTTGACTTGGAGCTGGCCCATCAGAACTTGAAAAAGGCTAAAGATGAAGTGGTTGGTATGGAAGGTAATGACCGGTCGACTATTTATTTTGACTCAAGTTATTTCTTCGTTCTTCTATCTGACCCGAGTGTATATCTGAAGGAAATATGCCCTAGAGGCAATAATAAAGTTATTATTTATTTCCTTATTTCCTTATATCATGATAAATGTTTATTATTCATTCTAGAATTGTATTAACCGGAAACATAATACTTGTGTGAATACATAAACAAACAGAGTGTCACTAGTATGCCTCTACTTGACTAGCTCGTTGATCAAATATGGTTATGTTTGCTAACCGTTGAGATGAGTTGTCATTTGATTAACGGGATCACATCATTAGGAGAATGATGTGATTGACTTGACCCATTCCATTAGCTTAGCACTCGATAGTTTAGTATTCTGCTATTGCTTTATTCATGACTTATACATGTTCCTATGACTATGAGATTATGCAACTCTCGTTTACCAGAGGAACACTTTGTGTGCTACCAAACGTCACAATGTAACTGGGTGATTATAAAGGTTCTCTACAGGTGTCTCTGAAGGTACTTGTTGGGTTGGCATATTTCGAGATTAGGATTTGTCACTCTGATTGTTGGAGAGGTATCTCTGGGCCCACTCGGTAATGCACATCACTATAAGCCTTGCAAGCATTGCAACTAATGAGTTAGCTGCGGGATGATGTATTATAGAATGAGTAAAGAGACTTGCCGGTAACGAGATTGAACTAGGTATTAAGATACCGACGATCGAATCTCGGGCAAGTAACATACCGATGACAAAGGGAACAACGTATGTTGTTATGCGGTTTGACCAATAAATATCTTCATAGAATATGTAGGAGCCAATATGAGCATCCGGGTTCCGCTATTGGTTATTGACCGGAGACGTGTCTCGGTCATGTCTACATAGTTCTCGAACCCGTAGGGTCCGCATGTTTAAAGTTCGATGACAGTTATATTATGAGTTTATGTGTTTTGATGTATCGAAGGTAGTTCGGATTCCGGATGTGATCACGGACATGACGAGGAGTCTCGAAATGGTCGAGACATAAAGATTGATATATTGGAAGCCTATATTTGGATATCAGAAGTGTTCCGGTGAAATCGGGATATTACCGGAGTACCGGGGGTTACCGGAACCCCCCCGGGGTTTAATGGGCCAAGATGGGCCTTAGTGGAGAAGAGGACGGGAGGCCAGGGCAGGCCGCACGCCCCTCCCCCTCTAGTCCGAATTGGACAAGGAGGGGGGCGGCGCCCCCCTTTCCTTCCTCTCTCCCTCCTCCTTCCCCCTTCTCCTACTCCAACTAGGAAAGGAGGGAGTCCTACTCCCGGTGGGAGTAGGACTCCTCCCTAGAGCGCCTCCTCCTGGCCGGCCGCCTCTCCCCCTTGCTCCTTTATATACGGGAGCAGGGGGGCACCTCTAGACACAACAATTGATCTCTTGGATCTCTTAGCCGTGTGCGGTGCCCCCCTCCACCATAGTCCACCTCGATAATATCATAGCGGTGCTTAGGTGAAGCTCTGCATTGGTAGAACATCATCATTGTCACCACGGCATCGTGCTGACGAAACTCTCCCTCAAAGCTCGGCTGGATCGGAGTTCGAGGGACGTCATCGAGCTGATTGTGCTGAACTCGGAGGTGTCATATGTTCGGTACTTGATCGGTTGGATCATGAAGACGTACGACTACATCAACCGCGTTGTGCTAACGCTTCCGCTTTCGGTCTACGAGGGTACATGGACACAACTCTTCCCTCACGTTGCTATGCATCACCATGATCCTGTGTGTGCGTAGGAATTTTTTTGAAATTACTACGTTCCCCAACAATATCTTGCATAGAAAATGAGGCTGGCTCTGGCGAAGAAGGACCTCGATCTTGCAGCTGCGCAAAAGCAGGCTCAAGAGAAGACTGTACTTGCTGACAAAAAGCTGGCTTCGGTTGGTGCGTTAGAGGAGGAAATCACCAAGCTGAAGATGTCTCTTACCGAGTCCAACCGAGAGGCAACTTGTCTGAAGAAATATAAAGTGACTCTGAACGAGTAGCTGGAAAGCATGTCTCATAGGAGAAACAACGTGGAAGCTTATCTGAAAGCACTCGCCAAGAAGCTCTTCCTTATGCTCGAAGGTTCCCCAACAGTGGCATGCGAGCCAGGTTTTATGCGTAGATGTTATATGCACGAGTAGAACACAAGTGAGTTGTGGGCGATATAAGTCATACTGCTTACCAGCATGTCATACTTTGGTTCGGCAAGTCTCCAATAAGTTCTATGGCTGCAAGATGGAGGAGAATAGTTCTGTCAGTGAACATATACTCAAAATGTCTGGGTATCATAATCACTTAACTCAACTGGGAGTTAATCTTCCTATTGATAGTGTCATTGACAGAGTTCTTCAATCACTGCCACCAAGCTACAAAAGCTTCGTGATGAACTATAATATGCAAGGGGTGAATAAGACAATTCCCGAGCTCTTCGTGATGCTAAAGGCTGCGGAGGTAGAAATCAAAAAGGAGCATCAAGTGTTGATGGTCAATAAGACCACCACTTTCAAGAAAAAGGGTAAAGGGAAGAAGAAGAAGAAGAAGGGGAACATAAAAAAGAACGGCAAACAAGTTGCTGCTCAGGAGAAGAAACCCAAGACTGGATGATAATCCCCAAGTGCAAGGAATCATCGTAGCAATTTCCAAAGGTGGAAGTGATAAGTATGGAGTGTCGAACCCACAAGGAGCTAAAGGTAAGATCAATATTCTCTCAAGCCCTATCTGCCACTGATACGACTATACGTACACCGAACGTTTGCTTCCAACTAGCAACGAGAAATAAAACTAGGTTGTGGGTATGAAGAGGATAACTTTGTATGATATCGAAGATCTAAAATATAAAAGTAGGTGTTGTTATCATGAAGTTAGAATATATTACTAAATATTATAAATAGCGAGTGTCGAATAATGGTGGATTGGTGTGCGGAATTGTCCTAGGCAATCGTTAACAAGACCGGTAATCACTATTGCAGTTTCATATGAGGGAGAGGCATAAGCTAACATACTTTCTCTACTTGGATCGTATGCACTTACGATTGGAACTATAGCAAGCATCCGCAACTACTAAAGATCATTAAGGTAAAACCCAACCATAGCATTAAAGCATCAAGTCCTCTTTATTCCCATACGCAACAACCCCCTTACTCGGGTTTGTGTTTCAGTCACTCACCAACCCACTATAAGCGAATCATGAACGTATTGCAATACCCTACGGCGGGAACTCCTCACGCTTGCGCGACACGGAGGGCACCATAGGACAGCATCAAAGTAAAACATACAACTCATACCAATCTAGATCATCAATCAACCCAAAGACAAAAGATATCAACTCAAAACATCATAGGATGGCAACACATCATTGGATCATAATATGTGACATAAAGCACCATGTTCAAGTAGGGATTACAGCGGGGTGCGGGAGAGTGGGCCGCATAAAAGAGATGAGGGTGATGATGATGATGGTGATGTTGATGAAGACGATCACCGCGGCGATAATTCCCCTCCCGATGGCACTCCGGTGCCACCGAGAGAGAGGAGGAGAGGTTCTCCCCCTTGTGCTTCCTCCTCCATGCCCCCCCCTAGATGGGGAGAGGTTCTCCCTCTGGTGCTTGGCCTTCATGGTGATGATGGCCCCTCCGAGATCCTCCTCCATGCCCTCCGGTGATGATGGACCCCTCCGGCAGGGTTCCAGAGAGGGCCTAAATTGGTTTTCGATGGCTACGGAGGCTTCTGGCGGCGGAACTCCCGATCTAGGTTAATTTTCCGAGGTTTCTGTATTTATAGGAATTTTTGGCGTCGGTCTCACGTCAAGGAGGTGCCTGAGGCGTCCACGAGGCAGGGGCCCACGCTCAAGGGGGTGGGCGTGCCCCCCACCCTCGTGGACAGCCTGGGACTCTTCTGGCCCAACTCTTTTACTCCGGGGTCTTCTTTTGGTCCATAAAAAATCGTCAAAAATTGGAACGTCAATTGGAGTCCGTTTGATATTCTTTTTTTTGTAAAACTCAAAAACAAGGAAAAAACAGAAACTGGCACTGGGCTCTAGGTTAATAGGTTAGTCCCAAAAACCATATAAAATAGCATATAAATGGATATAAAACATCCAAGGTTGATAATATAATAGCATGAATATTTCATAAATTATAGATACGTTGGAGACGTATCAGCATCGCCAAGCTTAATTCCTGCTCGTCCTCGAGTAGGTAAATGATAAAAGAAATAATTTATGAAGTGTGAATGCTAGCAAGTGCATAAGTTTCATCAATGATAGTTCTAATCACTTTTCTAGCATCATTGTATATCATAATAGTAGCTCATTTTCATAAAACTTTTCATGATCAAGTAACAAGCTATTCACATGTTAAAGTATAGATCATAAACTCTCTTGAAACTAACAAACTATATTCTCAGTCATCAAACAATTGCAATTCATCTTACTTTCAGGAAGGGTCTATGTCAGAGCTTTGTAGCAAACTCCACATACTCAACTATCATTTAGTCTTTCACAATTGCCGACACTCACGTGATATTTATGGGTTCAAAGTTTTAATCGGACACAGAGAAAGATAGGGGCTTATAGTTTTGCCTCCCAACGTTTTATCTCAAGGGTAATGTCAACAACAATAGTTCATGAAAACTTACATCCAATTGGATATATATATATCAGGATCTTTCCAACACAATGTGCTTGCCAAAGGATAAAATGTAAAAAGGAAAGGTGAAGATCACCATGACTCTTGCATAATGGTAGAAGATAAAAGTAAAAGATAGGCCCTTCGCAGAGGGAAGCAGAGGTTGCCATGCGCTTTTATGGTTGGATGCACGAAATCTTAATGCAAAAGAACGTCACTTTATATTGCCACTTGTGATATGGACCTTTATTATGCAGTCCGTCGCTTTTATTTCTTCCACATCACACGATTGTATAAAGCTTATTTTCTCCACATTAATAGATCATACATATTTAGAAGGCAATTTTTATTGCATGCACCGATGACAACTTACTTGAAGGATCTTACTCAATCCATAGGTAGGTATGATGGACTCTCATGGCAAAACTAGTTTAAGGAATGTTTGGAAGCACAAGTAGCATCTCTACTTAGTGCAAAGAATTTGGCTAGCATGAGGGGGAAAAGCAAGCTCAACATGTTGGATGATCCAAGACAATATACTTTATTTCGGATATAAGAAAACATAACCCATTATGTTGTCTTCCTTGTCTGACATCAACCTTTTAGCATGTCATATTTTAATGAGTGCTCACAATTACAAAATATGTCCAAGATAGTGTATTTATATGTGAAATCTCTCTTCCTTCAATATTCTTTCATGAATTGTCCAAGTGAACAATTCTACGTTTGCTAACTTCCAATAAGTTTACTACCTATACTTATTCTATGTGAAGTCATTACTCCCCATGGTATAAGCATATGAAACATATATAAATTCAGATTTATGATGTTCAATTATTCAACCATTTACTCATAGGATATACGTGAAGCACGTGAGTAAATGACAAACTACTCCAAAAGATAATAGTGAAGGACACTGAGTAGTCAAATAATTAACTAGCCATGGGAGGATTATTTTTCATTTAATAATTCAGATCCAATGATTTTATTCACACAGCAAGTAAAATTGAAAATACGCTCCAAGAAAAACACATATCATGTGACAAATAAAAATATAGGTCCGAGTAAGGTATCCCGATAGTTTTGAAGACGAAAGAGGGGATGCATTCCGGGGCATCCCCAAGCTTAGGCACTTGAGTCTTCCTTAAATATTACCTTGGGGTGCGTCAGGCATCCCCAAGCTTAGGTTCTTTCCACTCCTTATTCTCCTCATATCGATATCTCACCCAAAGCTTGAAAACTTCAATCACACAAAACTTAACGGAACTTCGTGAGATAGGTTAGTATGATAAAGAGTAAACCATTCACTTTGGTACTGTCAAAGACAAGGTTCATAATTGTTCACACACAATCCCTACTTTACCATATCATTTATACAATTTATATTGAGAAATATAAGTCATAGGAACTAGAAAACAAGCAAACTATGCAATGAGAACAGAATCTGTCAGAGACAAAATAGTCTGTAATGATCTGAACACTAACCATACTTATGCTACTCAAAAAATTATGAAATAAATTGGTGGACGTGAGGAATTTGTCTATTAATCTTCTGCAAAAAGAATCAGCACCAAATCACTCTTCTGTAAAAAAAATGGCAGCTAATCTCGTGAGCGCAAAGTTTCTGTTTTTTACAACAAGATCACATTAACTTTCACCCAACTCTTCCCAAAGGTCTTACTTGGCACTTTATTGAAACAAAAGCTATAAAACATGATCACTACAGTATCTTAACCATGATAACACACAAAAAATAGTAAGGGTAAATATTGGGTTGTCTCCCAACAAGCGCTTTTCTTTAATGCCTTTTAGCTAGGCTTGATGATTTCAATGATGCTCACATAAAAGATAAGAATTAAAACATAAAGGGAGCATCATGAAGAATATGACTAGCATATTTAAGTCTAACCCACTTCCTATGCCTAGGGATTTTGTGAGTACATAATTTATAGGAGCAAGAATAAACTAGCATAGGAAGGCAAAATAAGTATAACTTCAAAGCTTTAAGCATATAGAGAGGAAACTTGATATTATTGCAACTCCTACAAGCATATATTCCTCCCTCATAATAATTTTCAGTAGCATCATGAATGAATTCAACAATATAACCATCTCATAAAGCACTCTTTTCAAGATCTACAAGCATAGAAAATTTTCTACTCTCCACATAAGCAAAAGTCTTCTCATTCAGAATAGCGGGATCACTAGTTCCTAAAGTTGACACTCTTCCAAAACCGCTTTAGATGGTAGTATTATTCATACTCCAAAAGATATAAGTTAAGTTCATGGAGAGTTCTACAATTAACATATGTAAGTGCATCTAGTGCCACCCCTAGTTGGTTTTGGAGTATTGACGACAAACCTAGTTGAGGGACTAATGTGTTTGTGAGAATTGCAGGATAACACAGGTAGAAGTCCCTCATTGATTCGGTTTTACTACCAGAGATGACCCCTAAAAATGTATGAAGACATTGAAGTCAAAGGTGGTATATGAAGATATTCACATTAAAGACTATGACAAGAGAAGACACTATATGAAGCCTATGGAGCTCGAAGACTTAGATCTTTCGTAGTTCTTTTTCTTTTGTGTTGAGTCATAGGAACCACCGTACTGTTAAGTGGGGTCCAAGAGAACCAGTCAGAATGACTGAAGTGATGCCTAAACCAAAAACCTATGTCTTCGAGTGAAGACTATGAGAGCGAATCTTGTCCAGAGTCGGACAAGTCAGCTTTGCTTGTAGCCCAAGTAAAGTTGCCATGTGAGTTTGAAATCTGACCGTTGGAACATGTGTCAGTTCCTTAGTGACCCAGGGTCATTTCGGACAAATCAGGTCGGGTTGCCAAGTGGCTATAAATAGCCCACCCCCTACAACCATAAATGGTTGGCTGCTCAGATTGAAAGTACGGCTTTTGTCGTTTGAGAGCAACCCACCTCGAAGCCTTTGAGAGAGAATTCCTTGTGAGGATAAAGCCCTAACCACCAGAGCCAGAGAGAATTGGGCATCACTTAAGTCTTCTTGTCTGTGTGATCTGAAGACTTATTACACTTGAGGACTGTGCATCCTCCAGCCGATTAGGCGTCGCGTTCTGAGCATCCAAGAGACATTGTGGATTGCCGGTGAACGAAGTCTGTGAAGGTTTGGGAGTCTACCTTGAAGACTTACCAGAGTGATTGGGCGAGGTCTATGTGACCTTAGCTCAAGGAGAATACGGTGAGGACTGGGTGTCCGGGACTGTGTGTCCTAAGGTTTAAATACCTAGCCGCTCCAACCAGACGTACAGTTGTCACAGCAACTGGAACTGGTCCAACAAATCATTGTCTTCAACGAGTCACTGGTCTCATCTTCACTTCACTTTACTTACTGTTACTCCTTGTGAAGTCATTGTATGTTTGCACTATCATTTGTCTTCACTGAGTGACTGCATGTTCTGTTTGGCTTCACCATATCTTCCTACCTGATCCTTACTACCTAGCTGCTATTAGTCTTTGTGCTTCAACCGCTTCAAGCGAAATGACAATGAGAATGTTCAGCACACATTTGACCGACTCACTAACATCACAAATGAGCTTCAAGCCCTCGGCGCCACTGAGATTACCAAACACGAAGTCGTCAAGATGCTGCTGAGATCACTTGATAGTTCGTTTGACATCCTGGCCCTGATGATTCAAGAACGTCCTGATTTCAAGACACTCGATCCGTCTGACATACTTGAGAGGCTCAACACACATGAGTTTCAGCTTTCGGAGAAAAGAGATATCTACGGTCCAAACTATGGGCGAACTCGTGCCTTGAAGGCAAAAGTTGTCTCCTCATCTGAAGAAGAATCTGACAGCAGTTCTGATGATCCTGAAGACATTGGAAGGGAACTTGCTATGCTTGTCAAGAAGTTCCAAAAATTCACCAAGAAGAAAGGCTTCAGAAAGTCTTCCCGATCAAGTTCAAGGAATGATGAAGCTCCTGCTCATGACTACAAGAAGAAAACATGTCACAAGTGCATGAAACTTGGCCACTTCATTTCTGAGTGTCCACAGTGGGACAATGAGAACAAAAAGAAGAAGAAGAGCAAGGAATATGACTCTGACGACAAGAAGAAGAAGAAGAAATACTCAAAGTCTTCTTCCAAGTCTTCCTCAAAGTCTTCATCACATAAGAAGAGCTCATCTGGCAAGGCACGTGCGTTTGTTGGCAAGGAAATGGATTCAGAGGAGGAGTCTGCTTCTGAGGAGGCGGAGGTGGAGTCTGAGGAGGAATCCGACTCAGGCGTCGCAAGTCTGGCTACAGCATACGTTGCCAAGCCATCTTCAACACTGAAGACAATGACTTCATCACCGACACCGATGCAAATGACAAGGACTACTCCGCTTCTACCTACTACTTCATGGCACGTGGTGCCAAGGTAAACACACGCACTACTCACTATCAAACATCTACTGACGATGACTCTGATTGTGGTTCAAAACCTAGCTACAAAACACTTGCTAAAATTGCAACTGAACAACAGAAAGCTATGGAACATATTCAAAAACTGTTAGACAGAAGCGATGACCTGTTAGGTGCTGAAATGACTCGATCTGAATCCTTAATTGAAGACATAAAAAATCTTCACGTTAAGTATCAGGAACTTGAAAGTCGTCATGAAACTCTCTCAACAACTCCTGAAAAGCTTTCCTATGATTATCTTCAAAGGAAGCAAGATCTTGAGAAATTGAGAGCGGTTCATGAAGATCTTCAAACGGAAAACGAGTCACTTCGCGCCAAACAGATCAGTCCCGCTCAGGAAGGATTTGAACCACCATGTCTTAAATGCATTGAGCGTGATAGTGCTATTTCTGTTGCTGAATGTTCTACTGCTACTGCTGTTGCAATATCTTCAACTGTTGATGTGGTAACTAACCCCTCTGCTGAGGATACCACCGCTATTGCTGATGAGAATGCTAGGTTGAAGACATTGCTTGAAACAGGGATGTACAAAAGTCTTAAAGGGCATCAGACGCTATGTGATGTCCTGAAAAAGCAGATTCTGAACCGAAACCCTAGGAAAGAGGGTGTAGGGTTCGTAAGGAAAATGAATGCAGATGGCTCTTACTGGAAACCTGAGCAGTACCCCAAAACCATGTGGGTTGCTGCAAAGGAACCTTTAGCAGATCCATCCAATCTATCTGGCTTCACTTGTGCTAACCCCATTATCATTGATAAATCCTTTGATGCAAACTATATACTGTTTAAGAATCAGAATGGTGAAGTATTTGCCAGGTACATTGGTACTAACTGCAGGAATGGACCACCTATGAAGAAGATCTGGGTTCCGAAAAGGTGTCTGGAGAGTCTTCCTGTGAATGTCATCATGACACCTCACGTGAAGAAGACAAACCTCAGACCAAAGGCTTCATACGGTCCAAAGGCTTCATACAGACAGAGGACTCACCTGAGTCGCACTAACGCAAATGTTTTGCAGGGAAACCATACTCAGGCATATGAATATGAGAGTGGTTCATCAAACCGCCATGTTCATAAGACCAAGAACTATTCTGCTTATTCTTATGAGTACTATTGTCCGCCTGCAAGACTGATTGCTAGGGATTCAAAGCCAAAATTCTCAGATGCTGCACTTAGACTTATTGCTTCTAAGCCACCCTTGAATATGTGGGTGGCTAAGAAAGCTTAACTCTCTTTTGTAGGGAAAGGTCTCCAGCAGAAAACCAAAATCGTCTGACGCTATTGCTGGGGACCTTAAACATCTTGTAGGGCGCAAGATAAAATTCCCAAATGGTCTTACTATGTACTTCGTACCTGAATCGCTTGCTACTCTCCCTATTAGTCCTAACCTGGAACTAAGCTTTCATAACCCACTGGTTCGTCAAATGTTTTTGCTTCACAATGCTCTTGGTGAAGCCTATCCCCCTAACTGCACTGTAGGGTACGACACCAGCGTCTTCAGAATGGATTATTGACAGTGGGTGTACAAATCACATGACTGGCAAAAGAAATCTTCTTATGGACTCAACTTTACGTCCATCCGACAAGAGCCACATCACATTTGCTGACACTGGTAAAAGTAAGGTATTGGGTCTAGGTAGAGTTGCAATCTCAAGGGATCAACACATGGATAAAGTCATGCTTGTTGAATCCCTTGGCTTCAACTTAATGTCTATCTCAATGCTTTGCGATTTGAACATGATCGTAATGTTTGGAAAATATCGTTGCCTTGTACTAATGGAATCTGACAAGTCTCTAGTGTTTGAAGGGTATCGAAAATATGATTTGTACGTGGTAGATTTCTCAGCAGGGCCACAACTTGCAGTATGTCTTCTAGCAAAGGCTTCAGAATGTTGGCTCTGGCATCGGAGGCTTGGACATGCTAGCATGAGGAACCTCCACACCCTTGCGAAGAAGAAGCATGTCATAGGCATCGAGGGCGTCAAGTTCAAGAAAGACCACTTATGCGGTGCATGTGAAGCAGGGAAGATGACGAGGGCCAAACATCCCTCGAAGACAAACATGACCACTACTGGACCCTTCGAACTGCTTCACATGGATCTTTTCGGTCCCACTCATTACTCAACTCTAACTACTACTGCTTGCCTCTATGGCTTCGTTATTGTTGATGATTATTCTAGATATACTTGGGTGCACATAATCCTTTACAAGACTGAAGTGTAGAATGTATTCAGACGCTTCGCCAATCGAGCTATGAACAATTTTGGCGCCAAGATAAAGCACATCAGAAGTGACAATGGCACTGAATTCAAGAACACTGGCCTTGATACATATCTTGATACCTTGGGCATCACACATGAATTCTCAGCCCCGTACACGCCACAGCAGAATGGCGTGTCGAACGCAAGAACAGAACACTCATTGAGATGGCTAGAACGATGCTAGATGAATACAAGACCCCAAGAAAATTCTGGCCCGAAGCCATTGATACTGCATGCCATACAATCAATCGTGTTTATCTTCACAAGCTACTGAAAAAGACATCTTATGAGCTCCTTACTGGCAAGAAGCCAAATGTCAGTTACTTCAGAGTATTTGGCGCAAGGTGCTGGATCAAGGACCCACATCACACCTCAAAATTTGCACCAAAAGCACATGAGGGTTTTATGCTTGGATATGGAAAGGATTCGCACTCCTACAGAGCCTTCAATCTCTTTCATTACAAAGTGGTTGAAACAGTGGATGTGCGGTTCGATGAGACCAACGGTTCACAAAGAGAGCAGCTACCAAATGTGCTAGATGAAGTTCCATCCAGTGAATCAATCAAGCTAATGGGAACTGGAGAAATTATACCTTCTGAAGCTCATCCTGAAGAAGAACTTATCATTTCAGCACCTGATCAACATGAAGACAATGCTCAGCCTGAAGATATTCCTTCCAACAACGACAATGAATAGCAAGAGCAAAGTCTTCACCCTGTACATCCTCGCGTTGCCAATGAAGTGCAGATTGAAAGAATAATTGATAGCATCAATGCACCTGGTCCACTCACTCGTTCAAGGGCAACTCAGCTAGCAAATTTCTGTGGGCACTTCGCATTCGTCTCAATTGCAGAACCCAAGAAAGTTGAAGAAGCCTTCATGGAACCTGAATGGATTCAAGCTATGCAAGAAGAGCTTCAACAGTTTGAGCTGAATAATGTATGGGAACTGGTTAAACGTCCTGATCCATGGAAGCACAATATAATAGGCACCAAATGGATATACCGCAACAAGCAAGATGAGCATGGTCAAGTTGTCAGAAACAAAGCTCGTCTCGTTGCTCAAGGATATACTCAAGTGGAAGGCATTGACTTCGATGAAACATTTGCTCCTGTGGCTAGACTTGAAGCCATACGCATACTGCTGGCCTATGCAAATCATCATAACATACTTCTATATCAAATGGATGTGAAGAGTGCCTTTCTCAATGGCAAGATTGAAGAAGAAGTGTATGTTGCACAACCACCTGGCTTTGAATATCCAAAACATCCCGACATGGCATACAAGCTCAACAAGGCACTGTATGGCCTCAAACAAGCCCCTCGGGCCTGGTATGACACACTCAAATACTTCCTGAAGAGCAAAGGCTTCATACCTGGTTCTCTAGATCCCACTCTTTTCACAAAGACATATGATGGTGAACTGTTTGTGTGCCAAATATATATGGATGACATTATCTTCGGCTGCACCAATCAGAAGTACAGTGAAGAGTTTGTATATATCATGCAAGAGCAATATCAGATGTCCATGATGGGGGAGCTGAAGTTCTTCCTCGGTCTTCAAATACGACAACAACGCAATGGCATCTTCATATCTCAAGAGAAGTATCTCAAAGATTGCCTGAAGAAGTTCGGTATGCAAGACTGCAAAGGCTTCACAACACCAATGCCAGCCAAACATCATCTGGGTCCTGACGACAATGGTAAAGAGTTCGATCAAAAGGTATACCACTCCATGATTGGTTCTTTACTTTATCTATGTGCATTTATGCCAGATATTATGCTTAGTGTTTGCATGTGTGCTCGATTTCAAGCGGCACCAAAGGAGTCGCATCACTTAGCTGTGAAGCGAATTCTTCGATATTTGTCTCACACCCCAACTCTAGGATTATGGTATCCAAAGGGCTCAGAGTTTGATCTGGTTGGATTCTCGGATGCTGATTATGCTGGTGACAAAGTTGATCGCAAGTCTACATCAGGCACATGTCACCTTCTGGGGTGATCACTTGTATGTTGGTCTTCAAATAAGCAGAACTGTGTATCTTTCTCCACTGCTGAATCTGAATACATTGCTGCTGGATCTTGCTGCGCTCAGCTTCTGTGGATGAAGCAAACACTCAAGGACTATGGCATTCATCTGAAGCAAGTGCCACTTTACCGCGACAACGAAAGCGCCATTAAGATTGCCAACAACCCAGTTCAGCACTCGAAGACAAAGCACATTGAAATTCGTCATCACTTTCTCAGAGATCATGTTGTGAAGGAAGACATTGATATCATACACGTCAACACTGAAGAGCAATTGGCAGATATCTTCACCAAGCCCTTGGATGAGAAGAGGTTTTTCAAGTTACGGTGTGAGCTAAATATCCTGGAATCCTCAAATGTCCTGTGATCAGGCACACATCCTAACCCTGATGCATATTGATGACTTAGATGTGCAACACACGAAGTAAAGTATATCTTCAATCAATGAAGACATACATTCTAAGTGTGAATACATTAATGTGGAATTTGACTTCGGAGCGCCACGATAATTGTGCGCCGTGTCTGGGTCTAATACTTCCTATACGGTGGGTAACGCCACCACCAAACGTTCTATTTTGAAGTGTTTCACTCATGGCGTTACCTTGCGATGTCTTCACATTTGGTTTGGCTTCGATCTCAACATATTTTCATGATTATCTTCACTATGTTGATTATAGATATATATATATATATGTATATATATATATGCTAGTGTTCTGTCCTCTACAACATTCACTTATAGCTATGTCTTCATGTTGAATCTTTTGAACTAAGTGAATGTGATCGGACCCTAACCTCTCTATGCTTTCTATCTCAAACTCTATCTCCCCAAGTCATATGCATTCTATTGAAACTGTCGAATGTCTTCTCTGCGTCCTTGTCAGCAGAAGATATAGAGACAACCATTAAGTCCGTTTTCAATGCTCATTCCTCCACATGAAATCCGGAGAAGTAGGAACGACCACCCGATAATCCTCAGGCGTGCGTGGGACGTGGAACAAACCCCAAAATTCCGCATAATGGCCACGTGTTCCTCAGATGCGAATCGCCAGGGGCACCTGTGTAATAGCACAGTGCCGCCCCTGTGCCTATAAATACACACTCACAACGGTCATTATCTCTTCTTCCACCCTCGCACGAACCCTAGCGCCACCGCTAGCCCTCGACGACGTCGGCGACGAAGCGCTTCGCTGCCGCAACCTCTCCGACGCCGTCTTCACGCCGACCGCGGACATCGTCCTCTCCGCCGTCGCCGTAGGTGTCATCCGTCGCCAAGTTAGGGCATGGAAGATCGAACTGCTCGGCCTCATCTTACACTCCGTCTAGCAGTTCTTAGTGTGGTAAATAAAACTTCCTCTTTTTACAGCACCATTGATCCTATGGATTTGTCACTTTCTACCACAAGCAGTTTCTGTTCACACAAGCTAGATCTCTCTCATACTGCATCTCATAACATGCCTAGTATATTCACTTGTGCTTCACAAAGTAGTTAGATTCCTCACTTGTACTGATCTGTGGATTCGTACAAATCTAGAACCAACTTCTTATCTATGAGTGAATGTCTTCGCACGATGAGGTCAATGTCTTCTAAACTGATTTATCTTCAAAATCTTCTGAGAATGCATATGACCTCTTCCCCTTCCCTCGCACCTTAATGCTGTCACAGGTACATGTCCATGGGAGAATCCTTTGGTTCTCATAGTCTGCATTCATTTGCAGAATTCTTACAGCATCACATAAATTCTCCCGAAGCCAGTTCCTGTTGGTCCAGCAAACGAAAACCTTTGAAGCCTTTGAACCTCTTGAAGCCTTTCAAGTTAAAGTTTATGGCTTCAGAGAAATCAGCAAGGAAGGGTGGCAGAAAGCGTCGTGGTGAGACCTCCAGAGATCTGCCAGATGAACTCTCAGAAATGTACAAGACAGATCCTGAAGAGGATTACAGTCAGGGCAAGACCCGAATCCAATGGATTTGAAGATATTGGGCAGAACAATGGTTCAAATACAGATTTCTGACCCAGGAGTATGCTGAGAAAAACGCCATCAAGAGACCGTGGGGAGACATCCTATTCAAGAATCTTCTACCCAGGTCCAGAGATGAAGCCATTGCTCAAGGCTTCTATCCATGCATGGTCCGTGGACCACAGCCTGCTGATGCACACTCGTCGTCACTGCTATGGTGTCGTGACGACAATCTGTTCAAGCGCAACTTCCAGTTTGCACAGAACTCAGTGAAGCAGAACAAGAAGTCTTTTGGGTTAGACTTCAACCCTGGTCCCTCATCTCCAAGGGCAGATGGCACACGACATGCAGAACCCAATGTCATCGGTCCTTTCGCCAACCTTGAAGGCCTCATCACCTACATCTTGGTTCAAGGGACTGCAGTGAATGAGCCTGCAACTGACACTGAGTCTGATGACGTGCCTGCAGTGCCAAAGCCAAAGCAGTTGAAGAAGCCAAAAGCTTCAAAGCATGCCCCTTCACCAAAAGTCTCAAGGGCGAAGCCACTAGCAACCGCACCTCCTGAAGACAGTGTGCAGTCTGAAGACTTATCACGCGTCTCCAAGCCCCAGAAGGCCAAGATGCCTCTGTCTCACACTGGCAAAGAGCTAACAGCTGCTGCCATTCTGCGCAATGACGACATTGATTTGTCAAGTGATGAAGATCTTGCAGATGACGCTCTTGAGCAACTCATCAAGAGCAAAGAAGAAGCAAAAATCTTCAATGATCTGCCTCTCTTTGATGTCACCATCATCCACAACTTCATTGACGAGTGGTTTGACACTCCAAACATCAGCTTTGAAGATCTGCAGCTACCCATTGGCCTCAGTGTCGCCTTCCAAGGCGCCATTGCTTCAGAACTTGCTATTGCCCAGCGCATTGTTGAACTGAAGCAGAAGATTGACTATGAAAAGGCTTAGTTCAAGAAGCATATGGCCAAGCTCAGCATGCAAGAAGTGAAGAACTTCAAGACAATGATGCACGAGCTCAAGGAAGCCTTTGTGAAGAAGCGTGCAGAAGCTCATGGTTCGCGTGAGTGCATGAAGACTCTGGCTGACAGATGTGTGCAAGCCTATAATGAGGCTGAGAAGCGCAAGGCACTTGGGCGTCCTGGCATCGACCCCAGGATGGCCGCAAAGAAGAAGAAGAAGCCTGCTATGGCTGAACCTGATGCACCAAGGCAAGAAGCAGTTCCGATTATCTTCCCAACTAGACTGACTGGCTCGAAGCCAAAAAGGCGGTCAACAGCTTCAGAGCTCAAGAAGACAAGGACTGCTGAGGCTGAAGCCAGGAAGAGGAAACACTCTGAAGCCTCTCCTACTGCCCCCTCCAAGAAGAAGAGGAAGACCAAGAAAGTTTGGGCTGCTTCCACATAGCCCTTGGTAGTTGAACCCATTTCTATGGTCTATCCTGAAGCGGAACGACAACTGAAAATTCATGAGCCTGCTTCCATAGAGGCTCATGAAGCTGAAGACATTCCAGCAGCTGATCCCATCGCTGCTGAAGACATTGGTCAACATGACAATGTAGAAGATGATGCAGTCCTTCCTCAGCATGAAAACAGTGAAGTCATCAGCATTGGAAGTCCACTGACGCCAATTGCACAGGATGCTTCATGGGTGGATCGCCCACAAGAGGAAGAAGACTATGAGGCCCAGCCCACACCAACTCCACAGGCGTCGTCTGCGTTCCGCAGGCTTCGCAAAGGTCCAAGGCCTCAAGTCTCTGCTGAAGACATTCCGGCTGCATCAGCCGCAGAAGAAGGAGTCCCACAAGATCCCACTCCCCTGTCCCACAAAGAAGCAGTTCTCCAGGAGAATGTGCTTGTGACCGACCCTCCAGCTAGTCAAGTGGAGGATGAAAATCGTGAGGCTGCCACAACCACCAATGAAGTTAATGTGGAGCCCTCCCCAGCAAAAGCTTCAGAAGACAGCGAAGCCACTGATCCCGCCACTTCTGTTCCTGAGTCTGCTGCCGGTCCCCAATTCAACTATCATGTTGAGCACAGGCCTCAGGTCCAGAAGCCAATCCCAAGACTGCCAAGGTTTCCAGGTCCTGCATCAGCACCTGGCTCCTTCAACATCAATGGCTTCAGGGAAGACAACACATTCTTCAATAGCTCCAGGAACCCCTACTCAAGGGAAAGGATATCATCTGATCGGTTCCGGAGCTATCCTCAGCGAAGCTATTACTCTTGCATTCTGTACAACCAAGGTCGCATCTTCCCACACAAGCGCCTTGACGTTGAAGCTATAGCTGGTCTGCCCTGTCTGGAAGAAGCTTTAGATTGCTTCAAGTAAGTTGGACTGCTGCCGTTCATTACTGACGAAGAGCATTGGAATGAAGATCTGCTGCTTCAATTCTATGCCACACTTCACATCAGAGGGTACAGCAGAGATCCGAAGACTTGGGTCCTGGAGTGGATGACTGGCAACGTTCATCACGAAGCCAATGCATTTGACATCATTGAGCTCACTGGCTTGCCCACTCCTGGCGATCTCTTCGAGCAAGGTTGTCAGATGCATGCTGAAGCTATTGAGAGCATCTTTCAGCGGCCAGAACCTGATATGAGTCAGATGCTCAGCATGATGAAGCCATTGCCCCAAGATGCTGCTTATCCCACAGAGTTCTTCGTTGAAGACCTTGAGTATCTGCCAAGAACCATCTATCACATCATCAGGCGAACTCTCTGGCCTATCAAAGGGCACTCTCCAAATGCCAAGCTTCAGGGTGCAATGAAGACTTTGGTCTTCTATATACTTCATGGAAAATGCTTCAATGCACAGGACTTCTTCATACGCCAACTTGCTGCATCAGGCATTGATCTGTTTGGTTTGAAGTTCTACGCCCCTTGGGTCATGCGGCTGATCAAGCTACACTCCGCCATCTCGTATCAGCCCTCAGCCTGCAACCATCGGATCTTCTTGCTTGACGTGGACATGTCTACTAAAGCCATTTATTCTGAGCCTGCCAAGCAACCTCTAAGTCTTCAGAATGCAGAACATAAGAGTTTTACTCAGAACGTTGAAGGCGTTGAAGCAGTTTCTCGGGTGTATCCTTTGGCTGGCACTACACGTGCACCACACCCTGCTCCCACTGAAGCCACTGACAGTGCCACTGCTCCAAGACCCAAGAAGCGCACTCGTGTTCTCAACGACCGAGAGCTTCTTGTGGTTCTACATCAGAAACAAGATAGGAATCATGACTAGCTGAAGCGTCAGATGAAAAGCCTCTTGGTGGATGTTAATCGCACTCGAAATCTTGCCACCAAGAATGCTTTCGTTGCCCATGAAACCTGTCGCCGCACATGGAAAGGGCTCACGATGATGTGTTCTGAAGCTGATCTTCAAGAGGATGGCTTCACTGAGAGATTCAAGTTTGACTCCACACCTCCTCAAAGGGCTGTGCTGCTAGGAACTCCATCCCTTGAAGACTCTGAGTTCTCTTCCTCTGCTGCAACAGTGACTGCCAGAATTATTGAGGAAGAAGACGATGCTACTTCACTGCCACCTCCTTCAGCACCTCCAAACTCTTCTGCACCGCCAAACAACACCAACAACCCTGCTACTTCACCTACTCCTCATGGGAACGAGTAGAGGCTCTATGTCTTCAAACCTTTTTGGTCATTACTGACAAAAGGGGGAGAAGCATATGAGATTGATAGTCTTCAAGCGGGTCCATATGGGCGGGTGCCTTATATTTTGCTTCGTTCTTACAACTCTCATTTTTGCTACATTTGGTTCTTATGAGTTGTAACACTTAAACTAGATGGTCGTCTGCTACTTATTTGCCACCTTGTTTTGCGAAGATAAATTCCGCATGTGCGATGATAAATTCCGCACTTAGCTCATTCTGCAGACGTCCATTTTCCATTATGCATGTCATTATCTTCATATACTTTCACATGCATAGTGGATTGTCATCATAAGTTGAAGTGGATCTCCACAAGTACAACCTGCCATGTGCATTTGCATTCCAAACGCAAATTAACTTATATGCACATCTTCAGGGGGAGCCCTTGCAACTTATGAAGACAATTCCTTATCCTTTACAATTTCACAGATGATATTCCCCGTTGAAAACTTCAACTAGTTTGTCATCAATCACCAAAAAGGGGGAGATTGTAAGTGCATCTAGTGCCACCCCTAGTTGGTTTTGGAGTATTGACGACAAACCTAGTTGAGGGACTAATGTGTTTGTGAGAATTGCAGGATAACATAGGTAGAAGTCCCTCATTGATTCGGTTTTACTACCAAAGATGACCCCTAAAAATGTATGAATACATTGAAGTCAAAGGTGGTATATGAAGATATTCACATTGAAGACTATGACAAGAGAAGACACTATATGAAGCCTATGGAGCTCGAAGACTTAGATCTTTCGTAGTTCTTTTTCTTTTGTGTTGAGTCATAGGAACCACCGTACTGTTAAGTGGGGTCCAAGAGAACCAGTCAGAATGACTGAAGTGATGCCTAAACCAAAAACCTATGTCTTCGAGTGAAGACTATGAGAGCGAATCTTGTCCAGAGTCGGACAAGTCAGCTTTGCTTGTAGCCCAAGTAAATTTGCCGTGTGAGTTTGAAATCTGACCGTTGGAACACGTGTCAGTTCCTTAGTGACCCGGGGTCATTTCGGACAAATCAGGTCGGGTTGCCAAATGGCTATAAATAGCCCACCCCCTACAACCATAAATGGTTGGATGCTCAGATTGAAAGTACGGCTTTTGTCGTTTGAGAGCAACCCACCTCGAAGCCTTTGAGAGAGAATTCTTTGTGAGGATAAAGCCCTAACCACCAGAGCCAGAGAGAATTGGGCATCACTTAAGTCTTCTTGTCTGTGTGATCTGAAGACTTATTACACTTGAGGACTGTGCATCCTCCAGCCGGTTAGGCGTCGCGTTCTGAGCATCCAAGAGACATTGTGGATTGCCGGTGAACGAAGTCTGTGAAGGTTTGGGAGTCTACCTTGAAGACTTACCAGAGTGATTAGGCGAGGTCTATGTGACCTTAGCTCAAGGAGAATACGGTGAGGACTGGGTGTCCGGGACTGTGTGTCCTAAGGTTTAAATACCTAGCCGCTCCAACCAGATGTACAGTTGTCATAGCAACTGGAACTGGTCCAACAAATCATTGTCTTCAACGAGTCACTGGTCTCATCTTCACTTCACTTTACTTACTGTTACTCCTTGTGAAGTCATTGTATGTTTGCACTATCATTTGTCTTCACTGAGTGACTGTATGTTCTGTTTGGCTTCACCATATCTTCCTACCTGATCCTTACTACCTAGCTGCTATTAGTCTTTGTGCTTTCACTTCATTGAATACTTGACTATGGTTTGCCTAGTGTAGTCTACCTTCCGCTGCATGGTAATAGGTTTAATTTTATCGTTTATCTTCAAAACTTCTATGTTCTGAAGACTTTCATAAAAATCGCCTATTCACCCCCCCTCTAGTCGATATAACGCACTTTCAACATAGACTAACCAATATCCAAGCTCAAAATGTATAAGTGAAGCACATGAAGCATTCTATGAAACCATACTCAAAAGATTTAAGTGAAGCTCAAAGAGCAATTCTATAAGATCATACTTAAAAGATATAAGTGAAGCACATGAAGCATTCTATAAACCAATGAAGAGATATCTCATACTAGCATGGTTCTTAAAGAAAAAAAGAAAAACACAAAAGGACACAAATCATGTGAACAAAACAAAAACCGAGGTATACCGATAATTGTTGAAGAAGAAATATGGGATGCCAACCGGGGCATCCCCAAGCTTAGATGCTTGAGTATCCTTAGAATATTTACTTGGGGTGCCTTGGGCATCCCCAATCTTGAGCTCTCGCCTCTCTTTATTCTTCTCACATTGGTAACTCCTCGTTCTTCGAACACTTCATCCACACAAAACTTTAACAAAAACTTTGTGAGATCCGTTAGTATAATAAAGCAAATCACTACCTTTAGGTACTGTTGTGAACTCATTATAAATTCATATTGGTGTCATATCTACTGTATTCCAACTCATCCATGGTTCATACCCTCCGATACTAGCCATAGATTCATCAAAATAAGCAAACAACACTCGAAAAACAGAATCTATCTAAAACAGGACTGTCTGTCGTAATCTGGAAGTTTAGTAAACTTCTGTAACTCCAATAATTATGAAATAAATTTGATAATTTGAAAAATTTACAGAAGTAATGTTCAAAAAGTTTCAGACCCATTTGACTTTCCAGTAAAAAATGTAAATTCACGCGCTACAGCCAAAGTTTCTGTTTTTGTTCTGCACATAGTAAACAAGCAGTCTAATCATCCTAAAACCAAAGCTTGGCACATTATTTTTATAATACAATGGATATATAAAAGGGGTTAATTATTTACAGAGAAACTTCCATGAAAAAATCTACCTTTTTTCCGTGAGCATGAACACAAGTGCTCAAGGTCGACCCTCACTTCTTCAATGCATAACTTTCCAATCACTTCTCTTTTTGAAAAACTTTTTAGGCATGAGAGGCAAGTAATAATTTTTTTTTATTTTCATTCTTTAATTTTTTTTGGTATGTTTCACCCACAACTAAACATAAACAAAAAAGGAAAAACAAAATCTACTTAGTGAAGAAAGAAAACAAGCACACACGAGAATCATCGTAGAAATTTCCAAAGGTGGAAGTGATAAGTATGGAGTGTCGACCCCACAAGGAGCTAAAGGTAAGATCAATATTCTCTCAAGCCCTATCTACGACTGATACAACTCTACGTACGCCGAACGTTTGCTTCCAACTAGCAACGAGAAATAAAACTAGGTTGTGGGTATGAAGAGGATAACTTTGTATGATATCAGAGATCTAAAATATAAAAGTAGGTGTTGTTATCATGAAGTTGGAATATATTACTAAATATTATAAATAGCGAGTGTCGAATAATGGTGGATCGGTGTGAGGAATTGCCCTAGGCAATCGTTAACAAGACCGGTAATCACTATTGCAGTTTCATACGAGGGAGAGGCATAAGCTAACATACTTTCTCTACTTGGATCATATGCACTTATGATTGGAACTCTAGCAAGCATCCGCAACTACTAAAGATCACTAAGGTAAAACCCAACCATAGAATTAAAGCATCAAGTCCTCTTTATTCCCATACGCAACAACCCCCTTACTTGGGTTTGTGTTTTAGTCACTCACCAACCCACTATAAGTGAATCATGAATGTATTGCAACACCCTACAACGGGAACCCCTCACGCTTGCGCGACACGGAGGGCACCATAGGATAGCATCAAAGTAAAACATACAACTCATACCAATCTAGATCATCAATCAACCCAAAGACAAAAGATATCTACTCAAAACATCATAGGATGGCAACACATCATTGGATCATAATATGTGGCATAAAGCACCATGTTCAAGTAGGGATTATAGTGGGGTGCGGGAGAGTGGACCGCGTAAAAGAGATGAGGGTGATGATGATGATGATGGTGATGTTGATGAAGGCGATCACCGCGGCGATGATTCCCCTCCCGATGGCACTCCGGTGCCACCGAGAGAGAGGAGGAGAAGTTCTCCCCCTTGTGCTTCCTCCTCCATGGCCTCCCCCTAGATGGGGAGAGGTTCTCCCTCTGGTACTTGGCCTTCATGGTGATGATGGTCCCTCCGGGATCCTCCTCCATGCCCTCCGGTGATGATGGCCCCCTCCGGCAGGGTGCCAGAGAGGGCCTAGATTGGTTTTTGGTGGCTACAGAGGCTTCTGGCGGCGATACTCCCAATCTAGGTTAATTTTCTGAGGTTTCTGTATTTATAGGAATTTTTGGTGTCGGTCTCACGTCAAGGAGGTGCCCGAGGCGTCCACGAGGCAGGGGCCCATGCCTAGGGGGGTGGGTGCGCCCCCCACCCTCGTGGACAGCCCGGGACTCTTCTGGCCCAACTCTTTTACTCCGGGGTCTTCTTTTGGTCCATAAAAAATAGTCAAAAATTGGCACGTTAATTGGACTCCATTTGATATTCCTTTTCTGTAAAACTCAAAAACAAGGAAAAAACAGAAACTGGCACTGGGCTCTAGGTTAATAGGTTAGTCCCAAAAACCATATAAAATAGCATATAAATGCATATAAAACATCCAAGGTTGGTAATATAATAGCATGAATACTTCATAAATTATAGATACGTTGGAGACGTATCACTGGACCTAAGCCTGAGACTGAGTGCTTCTACTGCAAACAGACTGGTCACTAGAAGCGGAACTGCCCCAAGTATTTGGCGGATAAGAAAGATGGCAAAGTGAACAAAGGTATATGTCATACACATGTTATTGATGTGTACCTTACTAATGCTCGCAGTAGCACCTGGGTATTTGATACTGGTTCTGTTGCTAATATTTGCAACTCGAAACAGGGACTACGGATTAAGCGAAGATTGGCTAAGGATGAGGTGACGATGCGCGTGGGAAATGGTTCCAAAGTCGATGTGATCGCAGTCGGCACGCTACCTGTACATCTACCTTCAGGATTAGTTCTAGACCTAAGTAATTGTTATTTGGTTCTAGCGTTGAGCATGAACATTATATGTGGATCTTATTTGATGCGAGACGGTTATTCATTTAAATCAGAGAATAATGGTTGTTCTATTTATATGAGTAATATCTTTTATGGTCATGCACCCTTGAAGAGTGGTCTATTTTTGTTGAATCTCGATAGTAGTGATACACATATTCATAATGTTGAAGCCAAAAGATGCAGAGTTGATAATGATAGTGCAACTTATTTGTGGCACTACCATTTGGGTCATATTGGTGTAAAGCGCATGAAGAAACTCCATACGGATGGACTTCTGGAATCACTTGATTATGAATCACTTGGTACTTGCGAACCATGCCTCATGGGCAAGATGACTAAAACGCCGTTCTCCGGAACTATGGAGTGAGCAACTGATTTATTAGAGATCATACATACTGATGTATGTGGTCCAATGAATGTTGAGGCTCGCGGCGGGTATCGTTATTTTCTCACCTTCACAGATGATTTAAGCAGATACACTACAAAAAAATACACTTCCGTGATGATACGTGTTTGTCATAGTAGGTCGCATTTTCTGTCATGCATGTACATCCATGATGATTTTATGACAGAATCAAGATAGTCATACCTGTGTTGTCGTAGAAGTTCCATGACATTACCAAAATTATCATCACGGAAGTGTCCACTTCCATGACGATAAATCCCACATCACAGAAGTGCTTTCGTCAAGGGTGACCGACACGTGGCATCCACCGTAACGGAACGCCGTTAAGCTATCGGGTCGGGTTTTGGATTCGATAACCCATTAACAGCACCGACCAATGGGGATTTTCCACGTGTAAAATCATCATTGGCTGGAGGAAACACGTGTCGGCTCATCGTTGGGATAGATGTCATCCACTCATTGGACAGAAGGCGCCTATGATACGTCGACACGTGGCACGCGCCAACAGAGGCCCATTCCTGTGAAAAGGCCGCCCCGTTTGACTTGGTCAAAAGGTGGCGGGCCGGCCCATGTAAAGCCTGTTAACGGCCTGTTCGCATATAGCCCATTTACAGCCCGCTAACCCAAGGCTCGTTACGCCCTATCCAAATTAGGCCCAGTAGCGTCATCTGGGCCACCCAATATGATTCCAGCCCAATTTCACTTCTGGCCCATGTATGGCCCATGACGTCGTTCGGCCCATATGAGGCCCTATGTAACTCTTGGCCTATTAACGGCCTGTGGTGAAACTGGCCCGTAATGAACAGTGTATCACTTTACACCCATTAATGACCCGTGGTGAAACTGGCCCGTAATGAATAGTGTATCACTTTATACCCATTAACGGCCCGTTATTCCGTTGGGCCGTTTCCAGCCCATGTTATCTTTCGGCCTTCTCAGAGCCCATTTATTCTTGGGCTCATTTCCAGCATTCATTTACTTACGGCCCGTTACTGTCATTTTCTGCTTGTGGGCCAAATTCAGCCCGTGGTTACAGTCGGCCCGTTTGTGGTCCGTTAATACGTTGGGCCGTTTTGATAGCATCATCAAATACGACCTATTAACAATGGCTCGTTATGGTCGTCCCATGAACGGACGATTCCAACTCTAGCCCGTTTACGGCCATAATGCGGCCTGTTATTGGCCCATGTTTGGCCAATCGATCATACTGCCCGTATAAGGCCCATTGATGATACGGTCCGTAGAAGGCCCATTGTTTCTACGGCCCATAGAAGGCCCATTGTTTCTACGGCCCATAGAAGGCCCACTGTTTCTACGGCCCGTAGAAGGCCCACTGTTTCTACGGCCCGTAGGAGGCCCAGTGTCACTACAGTAAATATTAGCCCATGGTTATTATGACCTAGTTTTAAAAAATAAGTTATTGCAGCCACTAGAAAACCGCGGAAAAAGAGCTGCAATGACTACAAGCAAACAAATAAACAAGACAACAAGGAAATAAATAAGCAAGCAACTTACACTAGGCTATCATGGCTATCACACATATTACATCCACTGGGCATCAAAGTTCGCCAGCAGTGCAAATAAACGCGCCAACAAAAGAATATACAAAACTGAGAGCACTTCAGAAGGCACTAGGCCTGGCCAGGCCGGGCCCCCCAAACAGCTGAAGAAGCTGAGTAGACCTCAGTTGTGTCAACGTTAGATGTATCAACACTAGATTTAAGGCATGATGGTGTGCACGGCAGTCCTCTGACATCTTCATTGCATCTTTGACTTCAAGTTGGAGCTGAGCTGAAGCAAGCCTTTCCGCTTTAAGTTGAGACTGAAGAAGTAGAACTGATTGAGGCAGCGACTACACAGAGGTTGTCTCACACCTGCTGGTGAGTAGCTTCAACACACTGTCTTCATCAATACAGGACCTTGGGGTCATCTCCCTGTCCTCAAGATGGTTTGGCTCACTATCTTCCCTAAAGTTCTGCCTGGCGTAAGAGATACGAGTCTGAAAGAGAAACAAGGAGACACGTAACAGGTTTCACAATTATATAAGCAAATAAATGGATATGTTCTATATAAGGAACATGTTTTTACAACTACAATTTGAAACTGGTAGTTGTTGCAAACATCCAATCAGATGTAAATAGCGAAGCAAACAGTAATGGAGGAAATGATGCCTATCCAAATCTATACTAGAACAAAGTTTGAAGGCTTGAGAAGGATGAACTTACATTACATGTTAAAACGGGCTGGACAAAGCCCTTCTCCATGTTGATGGAAGGATAATTCAATAAATTCCCCAAAGAAAATTCTTTATAAGCGTTGCCATTATTCTACATTTTGCAAAGAGTAAATATAGATCAAATAATATTGGAAGAAATAGAGGATAATGAAGCTCAGGTGCAGACTGATGATACATAATCAATAGCAATTAATTAAGTACAGCGTTACAAGGCAATAGGGAGAGAGGTACTGACAAGAGCAATGCAGAGCCCATTATTGTTTTGAGATCGTATGATCCTTTGAGCAAGGAGATTCATCTAAAATTAGTTTCCATACAAGAGAGAAGGTAAGGCACAAGCAGAAATTTAGGAGTTCAAATTTTGAATTGATATCATAGACAGTACCTAACGCTGGGCTCCCAGCAGTTCTAATAGGGGTTTGGCCACTGGAGTAGGGGTAAAGTGTGGTATAGTTGGGCCTATGTTTTCTATGGCTGCTGATCTATCTGATTTAACAGGTATCACTACCTTTTCCAAATACCTAGTTTGTACACCTTGAGGATCTGCACTCACCCTCTTCCTTTTGGACATCTATTACGAAAGAACAACATTTGACTGGAAAAACATAGTGTGACGACACATGGAATAGGTACAAAAAATGGATAGGTATGGCATATACTCAATATGATGCTTAAACTAAGCAGATGGTGTAACAAAGTAGAAGTAATGCAAGAGGTTAGATGCAAAATATGTGCCACCAATACAACTTTGCAAAGTTAGAGCAAGCACCTTGATGGGTGAATAAGATAGGCCATCCTCACCATGCCAAGTTTGTTAGCTAGTCGATCATTGTAAGTGCATCTAGTGCCACCCCTAGTTGGTTTTGGAGTATTGACGACAAACCTAGTTGAGGGACTAATGTGTTTGTGAGAATTGCAGGATAACACAGGTAGAAGTCCCTCATTGATTCGGTTTTCCTACCAGAGATGACCCCTAAAAATGTATGAAGACATTGAAGTCAAAGGTGGTATGTGAAGACATTCACTTTGAAGACTATGACAAGAGAAGACATCGCATGAAGACTATGGAGCGCGAAGACTTAGATCTTTCGTCGTTCTTTTTCTTCTTTGTTGAGTCATAGGAACCACCGTACTGTTAAGTGGGGTCCAAGAGAACCAGTCAGAATGACTGAAGTGTTGCTTAACCAAAATCCTATGTCTTCGAGTGAAGACTATGAGAGCGAATCTTGTCCAGAGTTGGACAAGTCAGCTTTGATTGTAGCCCAAGTAAAGTTGCCGTGTGTGTTTGAAATCTGACCATAGGAACACGTGTCAGTTCCTTAGTGACACAGGGTCATTTCGGACAAATCAGGTCGGGTTGCCTAGTGGCTATAAATAGCCCACCCCTACAACCATAAACGGTTGGCTGCTCAGAGTTAGTGTACAGCTTTTGTGTTTGAGAGCAACCCACCTCGAAGCCTTTGAGAGAGAATTCCTTGCGAGGATAAAGCCCTAAACACCCAGAGCCAAAGAGTGTTAGGCATCACTTAAGTCTTCTTGTCTGTGTGATCTGAAGACTTATTACACTTGAGGACTGTGAATCCTCCAGCCGGTTAGGCGTCGCGTTCTGAGCATCCAAGGGTCATTGTGGATCACCGGTGAACAAAGTCTGTGAAGGTTTGGAAGTCTACCTTGAAGACTTACCAGAGTGATTGGGCGAGGTCTGTGTGACCTTAGCTCAAGGGGAATACGGTGAGGACTAAGTGTCCTAAGCTGCGTGTTCAGGACTAAGTGTCCTTAGGTTTAAATACCTATCCGCCCTAACTAGACGTACAACTGTCACCGCAGTTGGAACTGGTCTACCAAACCTTTGTCTTCATCACGCACACTCGTTCTATCCTTCCCATCTCTTTATTTATAGTTGGCTCTTGTGAAGTCAGTGCCTATTTGCTTTATCTATTTGTCTTCACTGTGTACCTGATCCTTACTGCCTAGCTGCTATTAGTCATTGTGGTTTCACTTCATTGAATGCTTGACTATGGTCTGCCTAGTGTAGTCTACCTTCCGCTGCATGGTAATAGGTTCATTACTATCATTTGTCTCCGAAACTTCCATGTTTTGAAGACTTTCATAAAAATCGCCTATTCACCCCCCTCTAGTCGATATAACACACTTTCAATTGGTATCAGAGCTTGGTACTCCCTTGTTCTGTGTGATTTTGGTTTAACCGCCTAGAGTTTTAGTTATGTCGACCACAGGTATGAAGACTGTGTCATGCCCCATCTTTGACGGTCACGAGTATCCCAAGTGGAAGGCCATGATGAAGAAGCGCCTCATGGCAACAAACAGCGAGCTGTGGACCGTCACTGAGATTGGTCTGACCGATCTGTGCAAGATGGCGGAAGCTGATGACATTCGCAAGTACACTCTTCTCAACCTCACGGCGAAGGACGTCATCTGCTCCTGTCTATCTCAAAATTAGTTTAGGAATATCATGCATCTCGATCATGCGAAGCTCATCTGGGACCGTCTCTCTGAGGTCTATGAGGGTCATCGAACTCGTCATGATCCTTGGTTCGAGGACTTTAAGGAGTCTCTCAAAGCGATGACATTCGAACCAGAATCATCATCTTCTGCATCATGCCTTATGGCAAATGATGCTAAGGTAATTGAATGCTATCTATCTGAATCCAGTGATGATGAATCTGGTGATGACTTTGGACCCAGCTATGCAAAACTTGCTTCCCTTGTCACTAAACAACAGAAAGCTATGGAACATATTCAAAAACTGTTAGACAAAAGCGATGACCTGTTGGATGCTGAAATGACTCGATCTCAGTCCTTAATTGAAGACATAAAAAATCTTCATATTAAGTATGAGGAACTTGAAAGTCGTCATGAAATGCTCTCAACAACTCATGAAGAACTCGAGAAATTGAGAACGACTCATGAAGATCTTCAAAAGGAAAACGAGTCACTTTGCGCCGAACAGACCAGTTCAGCTCAGGAAGGATTTGAACCACCATGTCTTAAATGCCTTAAGCGTGATAACTCTACTTCTGCTGCTAATTGTTCTACTGCTGCCACTGTTGCAATATCTTCAACTGTTGATGTGGTAACTAACCCCTCTGCTGAGGATACCGTTGCTATTGCCGATGAGAATGCTAGGTTGAAGACACTGCTTGAAACAGGGATGTACAAAAGTCTCAAAGGGCATCAGACACTATGTGATGTCCTCAAAAGGCAGATCCTGAACCGAAACCCTAGGAAAGAGGGTGTTGGGTTCGAAAGGAAAATGAATGCTGATGGCTCTTACTGGAAACCTGAGCCGTGCCCCAAAACCACATGGGTTGCTGCAAAGGAACCTTCAGCAGATCCATCCACCCTATCTGGCTTCGCTTGTGCTAACCCCATTGTTATTGATGAATCCTTTGATGCAAACTATAAACTGTTTAAGAATCAGAATGGTGAAGTGTTTGCCAGGTATATTGGTACTAACTGCAGGAATGGACCGCCTATGAAGAAGATCTGGGTGCCGAAAAGGTGTTTGGAGAATCTTCCTGTGAATGTCATCATGACACCACAGGTGAAGAAGACAAACCCCAGACCATAGGCTTCATACGGTCCAAGGGCTTCATACAGACAGAGGACTCACCTGAGTCGCACTAACGCAAATGTTTTGCAGGGAAGCCATACTCAGGCCTATGAATATGAGCGCGGTTTATCAAACCGCCATGTTCATAAGACCAAGAACTATTATTCTTATTCTTATGAATACTATTGTCCACCTGCAAAACTTTTTGCTAAGGCTCCAAAGCCAAAGTTCTCAGATGCTGCACTTAGACTCATTGCTTCGAAGCCACCCCTGAAGATGTGGGTGGCTAAGAAAGCTTAACTCTCTTTTGCAGGGAAAGGTCTCCAGCCGAAAACCAAAATCGTCCGACACTATTGCTGGGGACCTTAAACATCTTGTAGGGCACAAGATCAAATGCCCAAATGGTCTTATTATGTACTTTGTTCCTGAATCTCTTGCAACTTGCCCTATCAGTCCTAATCTCGATCTAAGCTTTAATAATCCACTGGTTCGTCAAATGTTTTTTGCTTCACAATTCTCTTCATGAAGCCTATCCCCCTAACTGCACTGTAGGGTGCGACACCAGCTGCTTCAGAATGGATTATTGATAGTGGGTGTACAAATCACATGACTGGCAAGCGAAGCCTTCTCATGGACTCAAATTTACGTCCATCTGACAAAAGTCACATCACATTTGCTGACACTGGTAAAAGTAAGGTATTGGGTCTAGGTAGAGTTGCAATCTCAAAGGATCAACACATGGATAAAGTCATGCTTGTTGAATCCCTTGGTTTCAACTTAATGTATGTCTCAATGCTTTGCGATTTAAACATGATTGTGATGTTTGGAAAATATCGTTGCCTTGTACTAATGGAATCTGACAAGTCTCTAGTGTTTGAAGGGTATCGGAAAGATGATTTGTACGTGGTAGATTTCTCAGCAGGACCACAACTTGAAGTATGTCTTCTAGCAAAAGCTTCTGAATGCTGGCTCTGGCATCGAAGGCTAGGGCATGCTGGCATGAGGAACCTCCACACCCTTGCAAGAAAGAAGCATGTCATAGGCATCGAGGGCGTCAAGTTCAAAAAGGATCACTTATGCGGTGCCTGTGAAGCAGGAAAGATGATGAGGGCCAAGCATCCCTCGGAGACAATCATGACAACGACACAACCCTTCGAACTGCTACACATGGATCTTTTCGGTCCCACTCATTACTCAACTCTTACTACTACTGCTTGTCTCTACGGCTTTGTCATTGTTGATGATTATTCAAGATATACTTGGGTGCATATAATCCTTTACAAGATTGAAGTGCAGGATGTCTTCAGACGCTTCGCCAATCGAGCAATGAACAACTATGGCGCCAAGATAAAGCACATCAGAAGTGACAATGGCACTGAATTCAGGAACACCGGCCTAGATACACATCTTGATACTTTGGGCATCACACATGAATTCTCAGCTCCGTACACGCCACAGCAGAATGGCGTCGTCGAACGCAAGAACAGAACACTTATTGAGATGGCTCGGACGATTCTTGATGAATACAAGACTCCAAGAAAATTCTGGCCTGAAGCCATTGACACTGCATGCCATATCATCAATCATGTTTATCTTCACAAGCTTCTGAACAAGACATCCTATGAGCTCCTTACTGGCAAGAAGCCAAATGTCAGTTACTTCAGAGTATTTGGTGCCAGGTGCTGGATCAAGGATCCACATCACACTTCAAAATTTGCACCAAAAGCACATGAGGGTTTTATGCTTGGATATGGAAAGGATTCGCACTCCTACAGAGTTTTCAACCTCTTTCATTATAAAGTGGTTGAAACAGTGGATGTGCGGTTCGATGAGACTAACGGCTCACAAAGAGAGCACCTGCCAAATGTGCTAGATGAAGTTCCATCCAGTGAATCAATCAAACTTATGGGAACTGGAGAAATCATACCTTCTGAAGCTCAACCTGAAGAGGAACTTATCTACTCCGCACCTGATCAACCCGAAGACAATGCTCAGCCTGAAGACAATCCCTCTAACAATGACAATGATCAGCAAGAGCAAAATCTTCGTCCTGTACATCCTCGTGTTGCAAATGAAGTACAGATTGAGAGAATAATTGATAGCATCAATGCACCAGGTCCACTCACTCGTTCAAGGGAAACATAGCTAGCAAATTTCTGTGGGCACTTCGTATTCGTCTCAATAACTAAACCCAGAAAGTTGAAGAAGCCTTCTTGGAACCTGAATGGATTCAAGCTATGCAAGAAGAGCTTCAATAGTTTGAGCTGAATAATGTATGGGAACTGGTTAAGCGTCCTGATCCTTGCAAGCACAATATAATAGGCACCAAATGGATATATCGCAACAAGCAATATGAGCATGGTCAAGTTGTCAGAAACAAAGCTCGTCTCATTGCTCAAGGATACACTCAAGTTGAAGGGATTGACTTCGATGAAACATTTGCTCATGTGGCTAGACTTGAAGCCATACACATGCTGCTGGCCTATGCAAATCATCATAACATACTTCTATATCAAATGGATGTGAAGAGTGCTTTTCTCAATGCAAGATTGAAGAAGAAGTATATGTTGCACAACCGCCTGGCTTTGAAGATCCAAAACATCCTGACATGGTGTACAAGCTCAACAAGGCACTGTATGGCCTGAAACAAGCACCTCGGGCTTGGTATGACACACTCAAAGACTTCCTGAAGAGCAAAGGCTTCAAATCTGGTTCCCTCGACCCCACTCTCTTCACGAAGACATATGATGGTGAACTGTTTGTGTGCCAAATATATGTGGATGACATTATCTTCGGCTGCACCAATCAGAAATACAGTGAAGAGTTTGGATATATGATGCAAGAGTAATATCAGATGTCCATGATGGGTGAGCTGAAGTTCTTCCTTGGTCTTCAAATACGTCAGCAACGCAACGACATCTTTATATCTCAAGAGAAGTACCTCAAAGATTGCCTGAAGAAATTTGGTATGCAAGACTGCAAAGGCTTCACGACGCCAATACCAGCCAAACATCATCTGGGTCCCAATGACAATGGTAAAGAGTTCGATCAAAAGGTATACCGCTCCATGATTGGTTCTTTACTTTATCTATGTGCATCTAGGCCAGATATTATGCTCAGTGTTTGGATGTGTGCTCGGTTCCAAGCGGCACCAAAGGAATCGCATCACTTAGCTGTGAAGCGAATTCTTCGATATTTGGCTTACACCCCAACACTAGGATTATGGTATCCAAAGGGCTCAGAGTTTGATCTGGTTGGATTATCGGATGCTGATTATGCTGGTGACAAGGTGGATCGCAAGTCTACATCAGGCACATGTCATTTTCTGGGACGATCACTTGTATGTTGGTCTTCAAAGAAGCAGAACTGTGTATCTCTCTCCATTGCTGAATCTGAATACATTGCTGCTGGATCTTGCTGCGCTCAGCTTCTATGGATGAAGCAAACACTCAAGGACTATGGCATTCATCTGAAGCAAGTGCCACTCTACTGCGACAACGAAAGCGCCATCAAGATTGCCAACAACCCAGTTCAGCACTCGAAGACAAAGCACATTGAAATTCGTCATCACTTTCTCAGAGATCATGTTGCGAAGGAAGATATTGATATCATGCACGTCAACACTGAAGAGCAATTGGCAGATATCTTCACCAAGCCCTTGGATGAGAAGAGATTTTGCAAGTTACGGTGTGAGCTAAATATCTTAGAATCCTCAAATGTCCTGTGATCAGGCACACATCCTAACACTTATGCATATTGATGACTTAGATGTGCCACACACGAAGTAAAGTATGTCTTCAATCAATGAAGACTTACATTCTATGTGTGAATACATTAATGTGGAATTTGACTTCGGAGCGCCATGATAATTGTGCGCCGTGTCTGGGTCTAATACTTCCTATACGGTGGGTAATGCCACCACCAAATTCTTCTGTTTGAAGTGTTTCACCCATGTGTTACATTTGCTATGTCTTCACATTTGGTTTGTCTTCATGATTATCTTCACTATGTTGATTATATATATATACTAGTGTTCTGTCCTCTACATCATTCACTTATAGCTATGTCTTCTTGTTGAATCTTTTGAACTAAGTGAATGTGATCGGACCCTAACCTTTCTATGCTTTCTATCTCAAACTCTATCTCTCCAAATCATATGCATTCTCTTGAAACTGTCGAATGTCTTCTCTGCGTCCTTGTCAGCAGAAGATACAGAGACAAACATTAAGTCTGCTTTCAATGCTAATTCCTTCACCTAAAACCCATAGAAGTGGGAACGACCACCCGACAATCCAGGCGTGCGTGGGAACGTGGAACAACCTCCGATATGTTGCATGATGGCCACGTGTTCTTCAGATGTGAATCGTCAGGGGCACCTGTGTAATAACGTTGTGCCGTCCCTGTCCTTATAAATACACGCCTCACCACAGTCATTATCTTTTCTTCCACTCTCGCACAAACCCTAGCGCCACCGCTAGCCCTCGACGACACTGGCGACGAAGCGCTTAGCTGCCGCGACCTCTCCGACGTCGTCTTCACGCTGGCCGCGGACATCGTCTTCTCCGCCGTCGCCGTAGGTGTCCTCCGTCGCCAAGTTAGGGCACAGACAATCGAACTGCTCGGCCTCCTCTTCCACTCCGTCTAGCAGTTCTTCGTGTGGTAAATAAAACTTCCTTTTTACGGCCCCTTTGATCCTAAAGATTCGTCACTTTCTACCACAAGCAGTTTCTGTTCACACCAGTTGGATCTATTTCATACTTCATCTCATAATATGCCTAGTATGTTCACTTATGCTTCACAAAGCAGTTAGATTCCTCACTAGTACTGATCCATGGATTCGTACAAATCTGGAACCAACTCCTTATCTATGAGTGAATGTCTTCGCACGATGAGGTCAATGTCTTCTAAACTAATTTATCTTCAAAATCTTCTGAGAATGCATATGACCTCTTCCCCTTCCCTCGCACCTTAATGCTGTCACAAGTACATGTCCGTGGGAGAATTCCTTTGTTCTCATAGTCTGCATTCATTTGCAGAATTCTTACAGCATCATATAAATTCTTCCGAAGCCAATTCCTGTTTTTCCAGCAAACGAAAGCCTTTGAAGCCTTTGAACATATTGAAGCCATTCAGTTTAAAGTTCATGGCTGCAAAGAAATCAGTAAGGAAGGGTGGCAGAAAGCGTTGAGGTGAAACATCAAGAGATCTGCCCGATGACCTCTCAGAGCTGTACAAGACAGATCCATAAGAGGATTACAATCAGCGCAAGACACGAATCCAATGGATTCGACGATATTGGGCAGAACAGTGGTTCAAGTACAGGTTTGTGACCAAGGAATATGCTGAGAAGAATGCCATCAAGCGACCATGGGGAGACATCCTATACAGAAATCTTCAACCCAAGTCCAGAGATGAAGCCATTGAACAAGGCTTCTATCCCTGCATGGTCCGCGGACCACAGCGTGCGGATGCTGACCCATCGTCATTGCTATGGTGTCGTGATGACAATCTGTTCAAGCGCAACTTCCAGTTTGCCCAGAACTCGGTGAAGCAGAACAAGAAGTCATTGGGACTAGACTTCAACCTTGGTCCCTCTGCTCCCCGTGTCGATGGCACCCGCGAAGCTGAACCCAATCTTATTTGGCCCTTCTACAACCTGGAAGGTCTCATCACTCATATCATGGTTCAAGGGACAGCCGTGGATGAGCCTACAGATGACGCTGAATCTGATGAAGCGCCTGCACCACCAAAGCCAAAGAAACTGAAGCAGCCTAAAGCTTCAAAGCCTGCCTCAGAACCAAAAATCTCACGAGCGAAGCCACTGGCTACTGCACCTCCTGAAGACAGTGTGCAGTCTGAAGATTTGTCACGCATCTCCAAGCCCTCGAAAGTCAAGATACCTTTGCAACACACCAGCCAAGAACTGACTGCTACTGCTATTCTGCGCAACGACACTATTGATCTGTGCAGCGATGAAGATCTTGCAGATGATGCTCTTGAGCAACTGATCAAGAGCAAAGAAGAAGCAGAAATCTTCAATGATCTGCCTCTCTTTGACGTGGCAATCATCCACAACTTCATTGATGAGTGGTTTGACACGCCCAACCTCAGCTTTGAAGACCTGCAATTTCCAATTGGCCTCAGTGTCGCCTTCCATGGCGCCATTGCTTCAGATCTAGCTCTAGCTCAGCGCATCGTCGAACTGAAGCAAAAGATTTACTTTGAGAAAGCTCAGTTTAAGAAGCATATGGCCAAGCTCAGCGTGCAAGAGGTCAAGAACTTCAAGATTATGCTGCACGAGCTCAAAGAAGCCTTTCTCAAGAAACGTGTAGAAGCTCAAGGTTCTCGTGAGCGCATGAAGATCATGGCTGACAAGAGTGTGCAAGCCTACAATGAGGCTGAGAAGCACAAGGCCCTTGGTCGTCCTGGCATCGATCCCAAGATGGCTGCCAAGAAGAAGAAGAAGCCAGCTGTGGCCGAACCCGAAGCACCAAGGCAGGAAGCACATCCCATTGTCTTCCCAGCCAGCATGACTGGCTCGAAGCCAAAGGTCAGGTCAACCGCTTCAGAACTGAAGAAAACGAGGACTGCTGAGGCTGAAGCGAGAAAGAGGAAACATCCTGAAGCCTCTGCTGCTGCTCCCTCCAAGAAGAAGCGCAAGACCAAGAAGGATCGGGCTGCTCCCACAGAGCCCTTAGTTGTTGAACCTATCTCCATGGTTCGCCCTGCCGCTGAACATCAAGAGCGCCAGCTGACTGTCCATGAGCCTGCTTTCACAGAGGCTTATGAAGCTGAAGACATTCCAGTAGCTGATCCCACCGCTGCTGAAGACATTGGTCATCATGACAATGTTGAAGATGATGTAGTTCTTCCTCAGATCGAGCACCAACAGGTATCATCGCCTGTGCTTACGCACAGCGAACTCATCAGCATTGGTCGTCCTCTCACGCCAATTGCTCAGGATGCATCATGGGCTGATCACCCACAACAACAAGTCACACCACCCCGACAAGAAGACGAAGATGACTTTGAGACCCAGCCAACTTCATCTCCAAAGGCATCGCCAGCATTACGCAGGCTTCGCAAAGGACCAAGGTCTCAAGTCCCTCCTTCCAGCATTCCCGAAGGAGAAGTGCCTCACCCATCTGTTGCACGTCAAGTATTTCCAGATGCCACTCCTACTGTGAATGTCTCCAAGTCTGAGGCTAAAGCTGCTGAAGACATTCCGGCTGCATCAGCCAATGACACCCAAGAAGAAGAACGCGTCCCTACTCCCCCAATTACTGAAGAAGCTGTTCTCGAGGAGAACGTGTCTGTGCTCGACCCTCCAGCTCATCAAGTGGAGGTAGAAAATGTTGAGGCTGCCACCACCAACACAAATGAAGCCAATGACGTTGTCATGGCTGAAGCAAATGTGGAGCCTACACCAACCCATGAGCCAGAAGTCAGTGAAGCAAATGATGCTACTGCTCCTGTTCCTGCGCCTGCTGCTGGTCCTCAATTTGACTATCATGTTGAGCACAGGCCAAAGGTACAGAAGCCAATGCCAAGGTTGCCCAGGTTTCCAGGTCCTGCATCAGCACCTGGATCCTTTAATGTCAACGGCTTCAAAGCAGACAACACCTTCTTCAATAGCTCCAAGAACCCCTACTCAAGGGAAAGAATATCTTCTGATCGGTTCTGGAGCTATCCGCAGTGAAGTTATTACTCATGCATTCATTACAATCAAGGTCGCATCTTCCCTCATATGCGTCTTGACACCGAAGCAATAACTGGACTGCCCTGCTTGGAAGAAGCTCTGGATTGCTTCAAACAGGTTGGCTTGTTGCCTTTCGTCACCGACCAAGAGCACTGGAACGAAGAGTTGCTGCTCCAATTTTATGCCACTCTTCACATACGTGGCTACAACAGAGATCCGAAGACTTGGATCCTTGAGTGGATGACCGAAAATGTTCATCACGAAGCCAAAGCCTTTGATATCATTGAGCTAACTGGTCTGCCCACTCCTGGAGATCTCTATGAACCTGGCTGTCAGCTTCACAGTGAAGCTATTGAGAGCATCTTTCAGAAGCCAGAACCGAACATGAGTCAGATGCTTAGCATGATGAAGCCGTTGCCTCCAGATGCTGCCAATCCTAAGGAGTTCTTTGTTGAAGACCTTTAGTATCTTCCACGGGCTATCTATCACATTATAAGGCGAACTCTCTGGCCCATCAAAGGACATTCTCCACATGCAAAGCTGGAAGGTGCAATGAAGACTATGGTCTTCTATATTCTCCACGGCAAATGCTTCAATGCACAAGACTTCTTCATCCGCCAACTTGCTGCATCAGGATCTGATCCTTTTGGCTTGAAGTTCTACGCTCCATGGATAATGCGGCTGATCAAACTCCACTCAGCTATCTCATATCAGCCCTCTGCTCGCAATCATCGGATCTTTCTGCCTGACGTGGATATGTCCGTTGAAGCCATCTATCCAGAGCCTGCCAAGGAGCCTCTTAGTCTTCAGAATGCGGAGCATCAAAGTTTCTCTCAGAACATTGAAGGAGTTGAAGCAGTCACTCGTGTTTATCCTCTGACTGGTACTACACGTGCACCCCATCGTGCCCTCACTGAAGCCACTGAAAGCACTATTGCCCAATGGCCCAAGAAGCGATCTCGTGTTCTCGATGACCGAGAGCTTCTGGTTGCTCTTCATCAGAAACAGGATAGGCATCATGACTGGCTGAAGCGCCAAATGCAAAGCCTCTTGGTGGATGTCAACCGCATTCGCAATCTTGCCACCAAGAATGCCTTTGTTGCCCATGAAACCTGTCTGTGTGATCTAAACACCCAGAGCCAAAGAGTGTTAGGCATCACTTAAGTCTTCTTGTCTGTGTGATCTGAAGGCTTATTACACTTGAGGACTGTGAATCCTCCAGCCGGTTAGGCGTCGCGTTCTGAGCATCCAAGGGTCATTGTGGATCACCGGTGAACAAAGTCTGTGAAGGTTTGGAAGTCTACCTTGAAGACTTACCAGAGTGATTGGGCGAGGTCTGTGTGACCTTAGCTCAAGGGGAATACGGTGAGGACTAAGTGTCCTGAGCTGCGTGTTCAGGACTAAGTGTCCGGGACTGAGTGTCCTTAGGTTTAAATACCTGTCCGCCCTAACTAGACGTACAACTGTCACCGCAGTTGGAACTGGTCTACCAAACCTTTGTCTTCATCACGCACACTCGTTCTATCCTTCCCATCTCTTTATTTATAGTTGGCTCTTGTGAAGTCAGTGCCTATTTGCTTTATCTATTTGTCTTCACTGTGTACCTGATCCTTACTGCCTAGCTGCTATTAGTCATTGTGGTTTCACTTCATTGAATGCTTGACTATGGTCTGCCTAGTGTAGTCTACCTTCCGCTGCATGGTAATAGGTTCATTACTATCATTTGTCTTCGAAACTTCCATGTTTTGAAGACTTTCATAAAAATCGCCTATTCACCCCCCCTCTAGTCGATATGACACACTTTCAATTGTTCCACAATATTCCTCTCGTGCGCCCATTCTCATATTCATTTTGATAATGTTCAATATCTGACATGCATGAAAACATAAAAACAAGTGAGATTTTCTTTGTAATGCAGAAGTGATTCTAATCCAATACTGCCTCCCTGTAAACCCCTTTGTGCCATCTCTGCAATTCTTTTAAAAGATGCCATGCATGCTGCAATTTGTTGTGTGCATTAATATAATGTGGCCTACTACTCAAAATATGAGAGCTCCAGAAGTGATGACACTTCGCAGATGATAGCTTCAACATATAGTAAAGAAGAACAAGTCGACCTGACCTGACAGATTCAAAATATACTAAGGGGGAACAACTCGACCTGACCAGTCGACCGCAAGAGAAGAGTATCATCCTAAAGAAGAGCAGAAGAGCAAGCAGATTGAAGATATTACAAGTCTTTCAATACAGTGTTCGTTGGCCACCCATGATGAACCAGAGCGCACAGCGGAATACTATTCTTTCCGGTCACTCCATATGTGGCTCACATGCATTTCGAAACTAAAGTACGAACATTTAGGTAACCAATTAAACATCTCTCAGTTTTACTAATATTAGCAATAATATCAGATATGAATTTGTACAACTAAGCTTGTTTAGCTCGATGGGTGGAGCAGTGCTATTACAACACGAACCATGTAGGCTGATTGTGGTCATCATAAAATGGGGAAAACATAAGCATGATGAGTACAGTGTTGACCGTGGCAGTGGGATGGCAGATCTGAAGCTGCAAACCGCGCAAAGGGTAGTTAGCAACTGATGTTTGCTTTGAAATAACAACTAAGATTTGGTATGGACAAGAAAGTACGGTCAACAAGTGACAAAGAAATGCAATTATGCTGTCTCTCTATATGTCGCGACATGCATTTGGAAACTCAAGTGGGACCTTTAGCTAACCAATTAAATGTGTCGGTTAACTAATATCAGTATCATATCACAATCATATTTAAACAACTAAGCTTTCGAATTCTGAGTGTTGTGTTGTTTAGCTTGAAGGGTGGAGTAATGCTAGTACGACAAAAAGCACCTACGCAGATCATAGTATAGTAGATAAAAGGGGAAAACCCTAAGCATCAAGAGAAAAATCAGGAAAGTGGAACTAGCTGGACCAGTGGGTGGCGCACATGCTTTTCGAAACGAATATAGGAACATTAGGTGACCAGTTAAACGTTCTCTGTTTTAGTGATATGAGCATCATATCAGATTCGTATTTCAACACGTAAGCTTTGGGTTGAGCTCTTGAGGAGCAGTGCTAGCACGACACGAAGCACCTACGATGATGGTAGTGAATATAAAGGGGGGAAACCATAAGCTTTATGAGTATAGTGCCCGTGCCATGGCGGATCTAAAGGTGCAAACCAGACAAAGCTACTTCGCAACCAATGTTTGCTTTCAACTAGCCACTACGATTTGGTACGGACAAGAAAAGTACAGTAAACAAATTACGATCTATTTTCCGGGTGAGATTAATAACTTAAGCACATATGGAAGAGTACCACCTCTCTTACGACGCTGTGTGGGCCTATGCTGATACGTTGAGGGTGCTGCGGGTGCGATGGCTATCGGCGGCGGGGAAGAAGACTTTAGACGGCAGACGGCCGGGTCGGCGGATATATCATGTTTCCATGGACGAGGCGGTCGTAGGAGCAGCAACGACAAGGTGGACGACGACGCCGATGAAGCGAGAGGAGGCGATGAAAGGATCCTGGTCCAGCGCCGTGGATGAGAGACGTCCATCTCTTGCAGTGGACGACGGGGTAGGGCTAGCGGCTCCGGCAAGGTGGAGGATGGGGTGGCGGATGGAGGAGGCTGGCCGCAGTGCGGAGGTTGTCGTGCCGCCGATGGTGTATGAATGGGGAAATGGAGGGGAGGGGGGATCTCAAACTTTGGGACGCGCTCCTCTGAAATGGGGGAAAGTTACGAACTTATCCCCCGTTTAAAATTTCGGACATCACGTCGGTTGGGGATAGGACAGTTATCTCGCATATCCCAAATATTTGCCGGTAACTATTTCGGGCGAGGAGACGGTGTTTTGCCGCCCACGGTGTATGAACGGGGCTGACAGGTAGGGCGGTTGTGTCACGTCTGATGGAAGCTACACATCTGCCCCTATTTAAAATATTAGCCTACATCAATTTTAGACGAGGAGAGTTTGTTTTGCCGCCCACCGTGTATGAATGGGGAAATGGAGGAAGAGACACATTTCTTTCGGACAAGCTTGAATCAAATGTGTTTTGCTGCCCACGTTTGGCGCCCACCGTGTCTGAATGGGCTCAGAGGCCGTCGTGTCACGTCTGATTGAAGTTACTAGTCTACCCCTATCGACAGCAGTGTAAATCCGGTCGATAAGGATGTCAAGTGTCAGGGGTAGGCAGTAATTTCCATCTCGCAAACACTTGCTTCGGGCAGCCCACAAATTATAGTGGGTGTTTAGCCGCTTCGTTCAAAACTTGGGAGAATTAGCATTCACGTTTGCCCTGGGACCTGGCAAACTAAATTCAAATCCAATTTGTATTCGATTACGAATATCCACAGATAATTATACGTTTTGTTATTTATTTCTTCAAAACCACAACAAAGATTTATTCTGCCTTTATATATGATTATGATTTAGAAATGCCGTGATCTTCGAATTCAGTAGGTTGGATACACTCTGAGTCAAACAGTTATTTCATCCAATACAATATGCTCACACTAAAAACAGTTCACCTTATGTCAATCATACAAGTACTGAGGATTACCTCGCCTAAAAAATTCGGATCATTAAAACACATGGACAACATAGGGGGTCTTGCAACATAATCCATTCAGAGACATGACACAACATGCAAGTACAATAATCTAATGACAATTTCAACTGGTATCTAAAGAAGAACCGGGATTACCTTGGGCTTCAGATAGCAGAAACAGCAGGACCTCCTCCGTCTTCAAATGCAACATTCTTACTTCCTCCAATTCTTGGGTTTCTTGCATAATGCGTGTCGCTAATGCCATAATTTCCAGCCTCAAGATAAAGATTACCTCATTCATGGCAGCCACACCATCTCTTTTTGCCTCTAGTAGAGCCTCAAGCACTATAATATCTGTGCTCAGACTGCTCTCCGGTGGTGTTGCCTCTGAACTGCTACCATCTGGTAACATGGATGGCGCACTGCTTCCACAAATAGATTCTGGGGTTGTACATTGTGTCCTAGTGTGAACGGCATCCTGAAAGGTTTCCGCTGGACATTAGTAAGAGATAGTTATCGTATGATCCAGGCAGTAGTCTTACATGGTAAACGACGGACGAATTATTGCCGAGCATGGCAAACTATATTTAAATGGTTCGAAGCAGCATCGGCCAAAAAGAAATTAAAATGGTAAGATGAAACTAGGGATGTAAGTGGAAAATAAACGACATCCGCCAGTCCCATCTAGTTAGTTTTTGCTACCTCCCTAGTTCATTTTCCTCAAAAAACAAAAACTCTTTTGAACTATCATACCACTAGTGGACTTTAATCGGGATTAAACGGGACCCAGTTGACATCCCTAGTTGAAAGGGAGTGTACAACCGCTATATTTAAGTTGCCAAGGCATATAAGCAGTTGAAATAATCTGAGAAAGCACTTAACAGTGTGGCCTCATATAAACTATGAAGACAGTCTTGTGATGAAGTTGAGAGGAAAAGTTAAGGACTCAAATGAAATAGGCATGCATTTCTTTACGATAGTATAGCAGGCACTGCTGACATGTTGGCCAACTCAGGTATAGCGTAACAACAAATAAGCATTCGAATCAAGCAATACAGCAAAGCAGACAGCTGAACTATTTGTAATTCGGTAGGATTACACGTTGAGGGCACAAGTCAAGAAAGCAACCCACTCGCATTACATTTCACATGTACTAAAACACACTGGCTTACCATATGTTGCTGTGAAGCCTAGCTGTTTGCAATGTTCTTTGAAGATATCGTCAGCATCCCGTGGTTGCAAATCTAGTTGTTGTAGTTTATTCTGCACCATCTATTTAGGTAAAATTAATTTTAATCGCATGCACTGGTCCGAATTGATCATCAATGGTTCATCTAAACTAATGAAAGAAGGGTGTGTGCATACACGACAATATACCTGTTTCCCTCTATTTTTATGCTTGTTCGAGGTGCCAGCCCCAAAAGAACAAATATTTTGCTTGATGGGGTTGGCAGCTCCATAATAATAGAACCATAAAATTAGTCATGCAACTTGGGAAGATCAAGAACACACAAACGAGTAATGAACAGAGGCTCGGAGCAGTGATGTAATAGCTAGCATCAGAAAATGTAGGGTAAAAGGAACAAAAAGCAGCGGAACAACATGCTAGTTTGTTGATGTGTAATTAAGAATAGAGAACATTAAGCAGTCTGATGGAACCAACAGGTGGCATCAGAACAAAACTAAAGCATATTAACTATATGTGCACTGGTATGTAACTTAGCACATGTAACATGTTCACTGCCAGAAGTATGGCCCTACAGGTGCAAGCAGAATAACGCGTCTCATGAAAAACTGAATGATTCCCTGAAGAAATTCAAAGGTGTGGTGCTTATGCTAGGAAAGTGAACGTAGGCGTCGGCCGTTGGATAATAGTACCTGATTCTTAGCGGCGTATGGGTATCGGTGTCATACTTGATAGCTAAGGATCGTCGATGGTGCTCATGTTGCGGTTGAGTTTGGGCCGGCTGTCGCCGTCGCTGAAGCGGCTCCGGTGCTACGGTTGCGGCGCCTGTCGACATACAAGAAAGCTCATCTGTGGTAAGTGAACAGTTGCACGATAAAGAGAAAAAACGAAGGAGTAAAAACCAAAATAACCTGATGAGGCTGCGGCGTCGGTAAAGTAGGGCCAGTGGAGTTGAATATGGCGTCCATGGAGCGGGTCAGGTGCAGTGGACGAAGGCTTCGGCGGGCGCGTTGTACAGTGCTTTTGGTGAGGCGGATCTGTTGTGGCGGACGAGGGCTTGTATGAAGGGCCAGCGAAGGGGCGGACGAGGGAGTCAGTGAAGGGCTTAAGCTGTGGTGGACGAGGGCGCCGGTTAAGCAGATCCGGTGCGGTGGACCATAATGGCGGTCAAGGAGATCTGGAGCGGTGGACAAGCCAGTCGCTGAAGCGGCTCCGGTGAAGTGGTGAGTTGGCAGTTGGGGGTTCCAAGGTGCGGAAGGTAGATCCGGCGGGGTGTGAGGTCCACCGCTACGGCGGAGGACTAGATTCGGCGGCTTGCCATGGTTGCGGGGGTCGGGGAGGGGAAGGGGAGGGGCTCTGGCGAAGAATGTTGGGGGCAAAGAGGGGAAAACAATGGAGTTACCAAAGCAGCCCTTTTCCGTTCATGTGGCAGGGGTAAAACAGGAATATCGCAGGGCTAAACTTTCGGGCACGTGATATTTCGATGTGAGCGGGAAGTTTGAAAGCTTTTAGCGCCTAAAATTATAAGTATTCTGCTCTCGTACGGCCGACTATGATATCATGGCCGACAATTTGTTTGTTTTGCATGCAAAAAAATGTGCAAGTTTTGAAAATCAATGTCTCCAACTCGAAACTTAGATTGTCCATTCAATTCAAATATGGATCATTGAGCCGCTACAAGCAAATACCATCATACGGTCCAATTCAAATGAAATTCCAAATGTGTTTATCCTAAATATGATGACAAAAGCAAAAATGTGTATGTGTATGAATAAAGTGGATGATTATAAAGTTTGAACATGCCCGTATGTGTATATCTCTAGATTTGATATATGAATTTGAAATCACGAAATCCCGGCTTAAAAAATGTACCTCCGTTTAAATGAATTACAAAAGCTAATGATGGAGTCGAATTCCAAAATTCCAATCTTAGGTTTGTAATTCTGGTACATCAAGGTATATCACACATGTTCAGAAGTATCGTTATCTCATAGTACAAACTGTGAAACAAATTGATCAACCATGAGTGCACAATATCTCAATTACGCTAAAGTCCCTCAAATATAGACACCTCACTCTTTATCTGAAGTCACCCCCCCCCCCACCACCACACACACACACATATAGAGAAGTCGTTCTCTCCCCCAAACACCAACACACGAGCACATTAACACCCCTCTCTCTTGTAAAGTCCAGACCTCAACATAGATCTCTATCACTTTGTCTCTCGGGCATGCACACATCTCTTCCCTCACTCTCTAGGTCTCCCGCTATCTCTCTTACCCAAGCACACGCACTATGTAGAGTGTATATTTCCCATACACACAAAACGTCGCCCCCAAACGTCTATCTCCCTAGTTATGTGGTTCTCGCGCACTCACCTCACACACCACCCCCACTGCAAACAAGCACACTTTGTCTCCTTGTGCACCACTCTCCTCTTTCTATCTCTCCCACATGCAGACCCGCCCCAGCTCCTTCCCTATATACATATATGTCGTGACTCTTTGCATAGCTCCCTAATGTATAATCATTCTCGATTTAGCACATTGTTCTCTACACCATCTATTCTAGATCTCTCATGAAGTCCCTATCACACACACACGATGACTCGCTTCCCTTGCGTCTCCGTTCATAGGCCAATTTCAGACAACATCAACATTGTCTCCCTATCTATACGCCATTTATGGACACAAACGACCCCTCTCGCCCCCTCTCTTCCTCTCTCTCTCTCTCTCCGTCGCTAGCTCTCTCTTTCTCTCGCTCTCACACCCCTCTCCCACACACACACTCGATGTCTCTTCCAAATATTCTACTCCCCCCGCCCGCACACGTGCTATCTTGCTACTACACATGTCACACCATTCCCCCTTCCCTTATACTAGGTTTACATCATCAGTGGTCTCTCTACTCCACATACACTCTCTCCCTCTCACACACAAACGCGTGCACAAACACACACAGACACGCACAAACACCCATTTATCTAGATCCTCATCTCTCCTCATGCCCGCATGTGTATCTCACACACTCACTCTCTAATTATGTATATGTGTCTCCATGTTACACAACACAAAGCCCCATGTACATGTCTCTCTCTATCCTCCACACACATAGACACAAAGAATCTGTTATCATTTCCTCAGTCTCTAACATATCACACACGCACACTGTCTCTCTCTCTCTCTCTCTCGCAAACACGCTCAACAAGGGTTTCCCCGTGAATAACTTACCGTCTATTCATCAACAGTCGTGGCAGTACGGCGAACACGAGACGTGAAAAAGAATAAATCAACACGTGCTTAGACCATCTAGTATGACTACTAGGACTAGAGCAAGCCAAAAAGCACGCCGCCGTCACTCCCTCCTTGTCGGCGACGGGAAAATCTTTGTTTTACACAGTCGAGAAGTCATTGTGCTAAGGCCCCACATGCCGAGGTGTTGAATAGAATGTAGATGCTAGTTTACGGAAGCAAGTATCGATAATACGTTTGTATCTCCATACTTATATTTCTTCTCTTATAAAAAACCGAGTTGGTGATGATGGTACGTGTGCCATCTTGCAATATAGACCGTCCGATCTATATCTGACGGATGGAAATTAAGCAAAAAGATACCCGCACCCCTCTCCACATTTGCAGAAAAGGCCTTCCCTCGTTCATCCTTATCTCCAACAAACCTCATTGTTGAGCAATTAAGAAAGGAAGCCTCTGGAACAAACTGGCCTGGTGGCCGCTGCCGGCGTTGTCAATCCCCATGCCTCTGCTCAGTCCGACCACCAACCACCACCACACCCCATTCCTCTTCACCTTATCTCATATTTCTCGAGATATCATTAGTTTTTACACATGGGATTACTCCCGCAAGGGTCAATCACAACAAGTGTTTTATAAAAAAATGCATCTTGATGTTCCGTGCAATGCACGGATCTTGTTAGTACTCCTACATAAGACTAAGTTGGTGATGCTGGTGTGTCTGCCATCCGTCGTTTCTGACCATTAGATCTACATCTAACGATTGTGAGGTAAGTTGTTGCCTTTTCTCACCAACATCCCACTTATCTACCAATTTGTAGAAAAACCCATAATTAGTATCTTAAAACCAACCACATCCCTCCCTGACCTCACCAAAACAGCCCAAGGAATATATTCTAATTGAAACATAATATATCTCTAGTGACATATGTATATCAAAATTAGAGTGTTTTGTACCAAGTTTGTGAATAAGTATTATTCTAATTATGATTCGTTGCAACGGACATGAACATTGCTAGTATTTCCAACCATGCATTTTTTCCTAGTATTCCATAGTTTCGAGTTTTCCATCAAGATATTAGTCACTCATGGTTGATATTTACTTTCAATCATGTACACATATGCACTATGTAACTAGCCTCGCTTATTGGCTTCCAAAGCTTAACTTTCACTCCTACTTACAATATGTAGAGTATTTGACAAAAAACTACCACTTTTAACCAGCCCTAGGAAGAATCTATTGTACAAAAAATAGCAAAAACATACCCAAAAATTCTTAATCCACGCCAAAACTACCTAATACTCCTACCAATTAGGTTCGTTTAAACACATTTATGACAGGGTTGGCCCACACGTCCGTGCTGGCGAGGCAGCTTAAACCAACACATTTTGTTGACCGTTGACACGAGGGACCCACATCTGACCTTCTATCCTGTTATTCCCCCTCAAATCATTATTTTTCCTGAACATTACTTCAAACAGTACTGATGCGTGTTCGTCGGTGGCGCCGGTGATGGGCGAGTTGGCCGCCGCTCCGCCGGACGGGCCGGACGCCGTGCTAGCCTCTGCATGGGTTGGCAGGCTGGCCCGAGCGTGACTCACGAGTGAGCAAGCCACCGCGCTGGCCTTCGCTCGAGCCAGACGGCTGGCCTTAGTGCGGCGCGCGCGAGCAAGCTGCTGCACTGCCGTGCCAATCTAGCTAGCAAACCTTGCAGACAAGCAGCTGGACGGACCTATCTTGGCTAGCTAGCGGCCGCGAGCACCGGACGGAGCTGGCATCCGGGCTGCCACAACATGGGCTCCGCACCGCCAGCGGTATTGACCTTGCCTTCTGCCGGCGGCGGTAGCTACGTCCCATGGCCGAGGATGACTAGGTGGACTTGCCGGAGGTAGGAGGTCACTCGAGGATTTTTGTTGGTAAGAGCATGTACAATGGTTGATAAGGTAGTCTTATCTTAAGTCTGCCACGTATGTAAGTGGTAGTAGTTTCTTGGCATTTTAGTGGCTTCTTGCATTATTAGAGCAAGTACAATAGAGCCGAGTCAGCGGGCTATAAGAAATAAACCAGTATATTTCTGCTTAGTTGGAGGAAAGAGAAGAGGAGAGAGAAGGTAAGCGGGCTCTTCGTGAAGAGCCAGCTCTAGCACGTGCTCCTAGACACTTTGTGAGAATGAGAAGTGGGCCACATAATAAAAAAGTAGTACACTCTTTTGATCTATTATTGTACATGTTGGCTATAAGATGGGCTGTAGATGACATGGCACTGGCTTATAGCCAGCAGCTGGCTATACTATTAACCATGCTCTTAGGGGTTTCTTGTAAGGAACAATGTACGTACTACTAGCGACAAAAGGCGATTCTAGGTTGCGTTATACTCCAACGAGTACTACTAGTGGTCGCGGGAGTGTATACCTCGTTTTGTGGGTTCGATCCCGGCCGAACGCACGGCGGCCTTTTTTAAAAAATAGTACTACTACACTTCGCTGCGAGCCAATATTTTACACGGGTAGTTTGAGTTTTGAAGTCAAACGGATGTGCGCCCCACAATCTGGGTGCACTGGACAGCCTAGCCACGTGAACGGGTTTTCCTTCCCAGCATCCTGTGGCTCGCGTGCTCGCCCTAGCCGCACCTCACTTTCAGCTTCCTCATCAGCTAGTAGCATATTTAAACTAGCGCCTCCCAATTAAGCCCAAGGAGCCGGAAAAGCCTGGCGGGGCATTGGGAACTGTGCAATATGGCTCTGGACGTAAAGTGCTCTACTACTACTCTATAGCTTGTGGCGTTGCACGCATGGACTTCACTCCATTATCGACTCTACTATAAAAGAAATTCCTCTTGACGTGTTTTTTTGAAATGGAGGCAAAAGCTTTGCTTCATCTCATTCATAAAGAAGGAACTACTAACAAAGTTCGATGAGATCCATTACACCTCCACAAATGGAAGCGAAAAGCCTAGTCTCACTGTATCAAATAACTCAAATGTTCTGCCCCCGCAGTAACCATCGCTGATAAATAGGCTACTAGTGTGTGCGTGAGAGGAGCGGCTGAGTAGGCCAGCTACGTGAGAGGAGCGGCTGAATAGAGCACCGAGAGTACCCACTAGGCCACTATGCAGGTGTACTTGCCCTGCATTGATAGTACAGCGATGGTTCTAGAGACCAGTAGTACCCTCCACTTCCAACTATAGCTCCTTGGCCCTGAGATTCAAGAGTTCAAAATTGGTGCACTATACCAGACTAGACTAGAAGTACAGTACATCGCACTACTAGTTGAGAAAAGTAGTACCAGTACTGCTACAGTACGAGTACGTACTCCTCCGTCACATAATGTAAGACGTTTTTTTTACACTAGTTGGCGTGTACAAAAAATGGCAAAAACATACCCAAAATTTCTTAATCCACGCCAAAAACTACTACCTAGTGCCAAAAATTTCTTACTAGTGCTATTATTTATAGTATAATGCAATCCCATAACGTTCCATAATGCTAGTACTAGTAGTAAATAATAGCCTCACCCCTTCGCTGAGGAACGATCTACAGTTGGAAGGGACGAGGCCCTGCGGTTACTACGCTCTTATCTCCTCCTCGCCAGTTCCCCTCCCCCCGAAGAGAAGGTAGTTCGTCGCTGCTCCCATGGATTCGCCAGGCGGTTCTCCTCCTCGTCGGGGCTGGGAGACCTTGGACGACGATCCTCTGGGAGAAATCGCACGCCGCTCTGATGTCCTCACCGCCGCAAGACTCGATGCTTCCTGCACCAACTTTTTTAAGACGCTGCTTAAACAGGCTTGGGAAAAGGCCATGCTTGTTGGTCTTCCATGCGTCCTCGAGGAGAAGGTTCTTCTATGGGACAATCCTTCGAACAGTCCACCGCTCCCTGGCCATGGTTGCACGTTGACTCCGCTAGAGTTGCCGACGTTGAGAGGTAGTCGGATTTTGTCCGATGAGCAGGTCAGTAATGGAGTTTGATCATGTAGTACTTAGTTATTCCATTTCCATCCCGTAATTTCTCCGCTGCCCACCATCTTATATATAGGTCTGGGTCGGTGCCAACGAAGATTGGCTTGCATACCTCCGGCCGGATACCACCATCATTTTGCACAACATCCACAGCAGTGCGGCCGTTCTGGTAGACCCCTTCTCCACCATTGGGATCGGCCTTCCGGACTGGCTGGGCTTGAATATGTATGATGATGCCTACATGAGATTGAAGAAGATAGCAATTGCGGACCCGCCGACAAAGCGATGTGGCTATGATGATTACTATCTCATCGCGGTGTTCGACATAAGGATTGCCATCAATGCAGGAGGCAGTAACGGCAGAGGCTGGCGCGTGTTGGTGGCGGCAGATTTGTACCCCTACACGTTCGAAGACGTCGTGCGCCATCTAGGCCGTATCTTCGTGGTGACAAGCCAGGGGACATGTTTCATCTGGTTGCCATCCTACGGTACGGGAGATTACAAACGGAATGCACAAACCATCATTTGCATCCCTAACGATACTCCATTATTTTGCAGGGACCAGTCATCCCCCGATCAAAATAAGATCGCCGATCCTGGATGTGCATTTGCATCCACGATTCGGTCTAACCTGGAACCATGTAGCTGACTTTGGCATATTGGGATCAACTATCTTAGCAGTCGTTACCCATGGCACCACTGATGTGCAACATGGTCACACAATATACCACGATCGGACCGTCACCATCTACCCAGGTATTCCATTTTTTAACCCTCTCGCCTTCTCTTTCATTGTTGTACTAGTAGTATACTTTGTAGTACTAGTAGGAGTACTTTTTACCTTGAAGGACGCGTATAGCTAGCTAGGCCCTTGAAGACTTGAACCCACTACCTGCCACCATTTTTGTTTTTCCATGTCTTACTATCTCATCCATGTAGCCAAGAGTGGCTATATATAATAAGCCGGTTATTTTACTTCCTCTATACCGGAGTAGTACTATTTGTTGCACAGTATTATTGATCGCCATATTTGAGCACAACATTATTATGCATGGACCTTGACTATGTACGTCACCATGTGTCCAGATCTGGGATGCCGCGTGTACCAGATGAACGGCGCCGAGTTCGACCCCCGTGATGCTACGTGGGTGCCGAGGAACACTCTTGGAGAGTACTCGCTTTTCATCGGGGACAGCTACCCCATTGTGAAGCGGATGCCACCTTCCGTGCACGACACGGAAGGCCTGCCGTTCATGAAGCATGGTTGTGTCTTCAGTGCGCACCGCCGAATGAACGACATGCTGGGACACGCTATCCCTGATTTATGCCGCTTCAGCTTGGATGAGTCTCCATCGTGTGGAACTGGACTAGAAAGCTGCGATAATGATTCCCGTTGCCCACCGCTATGGATCGTGTCATCCATGAAGAACACCTGGGACTGGAACCTGGAGGAGGACATGTAGCCCATCTATAATGTGTAAGTGGAGTACGGTAATTGTTAACGGTAGCGCTGTGAATATATGTAGACTAGTCATGCACAAATTTATCACATGAATTGGAGATGAACTTGTGTGGCATACTGGCATTTGTCCTTTAGAATTTATTACTAGTAGATGTGTTATGTGTACGTGCAACTTGTGTGGTTGTTGCACGGGCTCCAGCACGCTCTTTGAGAAAAAAAGGTGGCACAACTTTGGATATACGTGACGTGACGACATCATACAGTAGCATCGTTCGCTATAGTTGTAGTACACTCCTACTAGGACGACAACTCCTATAAAACCTTGCGCTTGGCTCTTTGCCTCTTCGGGAGGTTCAACAGTTCGTACTCGTGTGAACCTTGCACTTGGCTCTTCGCCTCTTCGGAAGGTCCAACAATGATGATACTACAGTACAATATGCTTCTGGCAATCTGACACCGATTGAACTATTGCACGTCCACTGCGAGGGCGAGGGAGAGGGAGAGGGAGAGGGCGCTGTACTCAAAACCCTCTCCTCGTCCTGCAAACCACCGCGCGCGTGGGCGAGGGAGAGGCGTAGTAAGCAAGCTTCTCCTCGTTAGGCGAGTTGATGGGACACATCAAAGCAGTACTAGTACTAGTAGTAGTAGTCCATACTGCGTCCTTTCCGATTAATATGGCTTAATTTGAAACGAGAAAAATACACTGGCGGTCAACATATGTAACAATACGCTCTTTACGGTCACTATATATAGTTTTGCGGCGATTATACGATCACTAGCTCATCGTAGAGCACCGTATTGCACCCTACTGACCGGCCACATAGTCGACGTGGCACTTTGTTGACTGGTTAAATTGTCACCTGGTTTCTAGGTCCCACCTGTCAGTTGGCAGAGCAAAGAAATCAGTTAAACAAAACTTTACGCAGGCGCGACACGAGTCCAACCCTTGCGCACGAACCGCCTTGGCTATGTATGTGAGTGCATGCACGTGTCCTTCCTCGGTCTTCCAACAAAGAGTGTACATCGGCTATAAAACAAAGAGTGTAGTACATGATGTACATCTACACTTCCAATGCATTTAGCCTTTAATCTAAATCGATATTGATTGACTAATGCACCAACTTGTGCTGTAGGTATAGGCTACATGTCTATCCTTAATTACAGCATGCAACGGCCTTCATTTAATCTTCTTATCTCAATGGTCGCATGCACACATAAGTCTGCTACTTTTGGGCGTTAATTATGCCCTGGTCAACGTGTAAATCTCTAAATGTACAGTCTTTCACGGACGTAAGGAGTAGGTTGAGCACTTGAGCGTGAGCGTGTGTGTTAAGTCGTGTGCTATGTGCCGCATGGGTGCGTGAGTGTTGCGTGCGTCCATGTGTACGTGTGAGTGTTGCATGTTGCAGGCTAGGACCTAGTATAGTGGCAGGCTGACTTGTGGGCCTACTAAGTTGATGGGGACGGAGGGCTTTGTCAACTTAGTCAATATGCACGATTCTAGCTCCAGTGACCGTACGATGTCCATCCAACGGCCGTAGTGCTTCTTCAACCTCTGGTCTTCTTGCTCCAGCTGCCCAAACCAGCGCCAGTCGTGCTTCGTGCTCCTGCCTCCCGTGGCCGGCTGCGACGTGGCGGAGGCCTCACCGCCCCCTACTACTCCCACCGCTGGCCAGGCCATCCCTCTACTCACCCACACCCCCTGTTATTCTGCGGCGCCGGCAGCCTCACGCCGCAGCGAACCAGTGAACCCTCGTACTCCTCTACGCGTGGGCATCCACTGCCGCGTCTTCCCCGGCTCCGCGTCGTCCCCTTCCTAGGCCTCGCCGTCGTCCACCGCCTTGGTGCTCTCGGCGCGGCGTGGTAAACGTGGTCAAGGAACGGCTTCCATCAGACGTGGACTGTACGTGGAGAGGCTGACAGCTGGGTCCACGGCCGCAGCAAGGAGTGCCTCCCTATTACGTGCAAAATAAGTATTCCTCCACCTGACAGCGGGGACCCACAAGACGGGCCACCATATTTCGCAAAAAAAATGTTTCCCCCCTGACTGCTAGGACCCTCCGGCTACAACTTCGCACGCAAGGAAGTGCGTCCGGGCAAAAAAACAAAACGATTCGCCCCCCTGAGTGCTGGGACCCACCAGCTACATCTTCGCATGCAAGGAAGTGCCTGACAGTCAGGACCCACCTGGTCGAAGCGTATGTAGCATTGTCATTCTGGTCGCGAACGTGTACGTACATACTGGTCGATGTAGAGGCGCGCACATGTCGTAGTAGAGGTGCGCACGTGTCGTAGTAGAGGCGCGCACGTAGCATGTACACGTACGTACAGCGGCCAGGGTGCAAGAAAGAAAATACGGCCATGTATGTGTACATACGGGCGGGGTCTCGAACGCCTACTCGCGCATACGTACGGCCAGGGCTCGTGTACATGGCTGGGTCGGAACGGAGAAACAGCGTCGTCCTCGTGTTCATGGGGAGCCAACGGAATGCGTCGTGTTCATGGGAAGGCAACGGAATGCGTCGTGTTCATGGGGAGGCAACGGAATGCGCCGTGTTCATCGGGAGGCAACGGAACACGTGGGAGCCAACCGGCTGGGTTGGAACGGAATGCGTGGTCGTGTTCATCGGGAGGGCTTGGACGGAACATGCGATGGAAACGAGGCCTGTTGTACCGCAGAATGGAGGAAACGGACCTCCTACGGTCGAAACGGGGGTCCTGTTGATCGGGAGGGGTGTGGCGTACCGCAAAACGGAGGAAACGGACCTCCTACGGTCGAAACGGGAGTCCTATTGATCGGGAGAGGTGTGGCGTACCGCAAAACGGATGAAACGGACCTCCTACGGTCGAAACGGGGGTCTTGTTCATTGGGAGGGGTGTGGCGTACCGCAAAACGGGACTCCTTGGGATACTGTTCATCTCCATCGTCGACCTCCTCCAGCCTCCACGGGCTACCGTCGACCTCCTCCAGCCTCCACGGGCTCCTGTTCATCCAGCCGCTACCGTGCGCTACTCCACCGGCTACTGTTCAACCACCCCTCCACCGTCTACTGTTCATCCAGCCCTCCACACCACGGGGTCCTGTTCAACCACCCCTCCACGGGCACCCCTCCACCATCTACTGTTCATCCAGCCCTCCACACCACGGAGTCCTGTTCATCCAGAGGCAACGCCACCGCTCATTGTTCATCCAAAAAACCCCGCAACGCTCACTGTTCATCCCAGAGGCAGCATCGATCGGCTTTAGTTAGCAGCAGTAGCGAAGGAATCGCTCGATTGGGTTCAGTTAACAACCATCGATCGATCGCTCGGGTTAAGTAACGCGTAGCCTGCAGTGCAATCACTCGGGTTCAGTTAGAGCCCAATGCCTCGCTCGGGTTCAGTTAGAGCCAACGCCCCTCACACACGCGTGTACGTGTACAAGAGAAACGCGCATCGCTCGGCCCCCGACCTCCCACTATAACCGGGAACTCCCCGAAATTTTCCTCGCCCTCGCTTCTACCACGGTTTTTTCCGTCATGGACGGCCCAAAGAATGTCATGCAGCTGTGTCTCCGGCCCGCCCAGGACAAAAAGCCCATTTTCTGTCATGGTTTTTGTCATAGAAGTAGGAGCCCACCACATCTATGATGATACCGGGTTTTGTCACAATTGTCGTCATAGAAGTGTCATATGTATGACAGAAAAAATTTCTTCGGCCCAAAATGTCACGAATGTGTCTTTTTTTGTAGTGATATGGGTATATCTACTTAATGAAACATAAGTCTGAAACATTTGAAAAGTTCAAGGAATTTCAGAGCGAAGTGGAAAATCATCGTAACAAGAAAATAAAGTTTCTATGATCTGATCGTGGAGGAGAATATTTGAGTTGCGAGTTTGGCCTACATTTGAAACAATGCGGAATAGTTTCGCAACTCACGGCACCCAGAACACCACAGCGTAATGGTGTGTTCGAACGTCGTAATCGTACTTTACTAGATATGGTGCGATCTATGATGTCTCTTACTGATTTACCGCTATCATTTTGGGGTTATGCTTTAGAGATGGTCGCATTCACGTTAAATAGGGCACCATCGAAATCCGTTGAGACGACGCCTTATGAACTGTGGTTTGGAAAGAAACCAAAGTTGTCGTTTCTTAAAGTTTGGGGCTGTGATGCTTATGTGAAAAAGATTCAACCTGATAAGCTCGAACTCAAATCGGAGAAATGTATCTTCATAGGATACCCAAAGGAAACTGTTGGGTACACCTTCTATCACAGATCTGAAGGCAAGACTTTTGTTGCTAAATTTGGATCCTTTCTAGAGAAGGAGTTTCTCTCGAAAGAAGTGAGTGGGAGGAAAGTAGAACTTGATGAGGTAACTGTACCTGCTCCCTTGTTGGAAAGTAGTTCATCACAGAAACCGATTCCTGTGACACCTACACAAATTAGTGAGGAAGCTAATGATATTGATCATGAAACTTCAGATCAAGTTACTACTGAACCTCGTAGGTCAACCAGAGTAAGATCTGTAGCAGAGTGGTATGGTAATCCTGTTCTGGAGGTTATGTTTCTAGACCATGATGAACCTACGAACTATGAAGAAGCGATGGTGAGCCCAGATTCCGCAAAATGGCTTGACGCCATGAAATCTGAGATGGATCCATGTATGAGAACAAAGTGTGGACTTTGGTTGACTTGCCCGATGATTGGCAAGCCATTGAAAATAAATGGATCTTCAAGAAGAAGACTGACGCTGACGATAATGTTACTGTCTATAAAGCTCGACTTGTTGCAAAAGTTTTTCGATAAGTTCAAGGGATTGACTACGATGAGACTTTCTCACCCGTAGTGATGCTTAAGTCCGTCCGAATCATGTTAGCAATTGCTGCATTTTATGATTATGAAATTTGGCAAATGGATGTCAAAACTGCATTCCTGAATGGATTTCTGGAAGAAGAGTTGTATATGATGCAACCGGAAGGTTTTGTCGATCCAAAGGGAGCTAACAAAGTGGGCAAGCTCCAGCGATCCATTTATGGACTGGTGCAAGCCTCTTGGAGTTGGAATAAACGCTTTGATAGTGTGATCAAAGCATATGGTTTTATACAGACTTTTGGAGAAGCCTGTATTTACAAGAAAGTGAGTGGGAGCTCTATAGCACTTCTGATATTATATGTGGATGACATATTGCTGATTGGAAATGATATAGAATTTCTGGATAGCATAAAGGGATACTTGAATAAGAGTTTTTCAATGAAGGACCTCGGTGAAGCTGCTTATATATTGGGCATCAAAATCTATAGAGATAGATCAAGACACTTAATTGGACTTTCACAAAGCACATACCTTGACAAAGTTTTCAAGAAGTTCAAAATGGATCAGGCAAAGAAATGGTTCGTTCCTGTGTTACAAGGCGTGAAGTTGAGTAAGACTCAATGCCTGACCACTGCAGAAGATAGAGATAAAATGAAAGATTTTCCCTATGCTTCAGCCATAGGCTCTATCATGTATGCAATGCTGTGTACCAGACCTGATGTGTGCCTTGCTATTAGTTTAGCAGGGAGGTACCAAAGTAATCCAGGAGTGGATCACTAGACAGTGGTCAAGAACATCCTAAAATACCTGAAAAGGACTAAGGATATGTTTTTTGTTTATGGAGGTGACAAAGAGCTCGTCGTAAATGGTTACGCCGATGCAAGCTTTGACACTGATCCGGACGATTCTAAATCGCAAACCGGATACATATTTACATTGAACGGTGGAGCTGTTAGTTGGTGCACTTCTAAACAAAGCGTTGTGGCGGGATCTACGTGTGAAGCGGAGTACATAGCTGCTTCGGAAGCAGCAAATGAAGGAGTCTAGATGAAGGAGTTCATATCCGATCTAGGTGTCATACCTAGTGCATCGGGTCCAATGAAAATCTTTTGTGACAATACTGGTGCAATTGCCTTAGCAAAGGAATCCAGATTTCACTAGAGAACCAAGCACATCAAGAGACGCTTCAACTCCATCCGGGATCAAGTCCAGGTGGGAGACATAGAAATTTGCAACATATGGATCTGAATGTTGCAGACCCGTTGACTAAGCCTCTTCCACGAGCAAAACATGATCAGCACCAAGGCTCCATGGGTGTTAGAATCATTACTATGTAATCTAGATTATTGACTCTAGTGCAAGTGGGAGACTGAAGGAAATATGCCCTAGAGGCAATAATAAAGTTATTATTTATTTCCTTATATCATGATAAATGTTTATTATTCATGCTAGAACTATATTAACCAAAAACATAATACTTGTGTGAATACATAAACAAACAGAGTGTCACTAGTATGCCTCTACTTGACTAGCTCGTTGATCAAAGATGGTTATGTTTCCTAACCATTGACATGAGTTGTCATTTGATTAACGGGATCACATCATTAGGAGAATGATGTGATTGACTTGACCCATTCCGTTAGCTTAGCACTCGATCGTTTAGTATTCTGCTATTGCTTTCTTCATGACTTATACATGTTCCTATGACTATGAGATTATGCAACTCCCATTTACTGGAGGAACACTTTGTGTGCTACCAAACGTCACAACGTAACTGGGTGATTATAAAGGTGCTCTACAGGTGTCTCCAAAGGTACTTGTTGGGTTGGCGTATTTCGAGATTAGGATTTGTCACTCTGATTGTCGAAGAGGTATCTCTGGGCCCACTCGGTAATGCACATCACTATAAGCCTTGCAAGCATTGCAACTAATGAGTTAATTGTGGGATGATGTATTACAAAACGAGTAAAGAGACTTGCCGGTAATGAGATTGAACTAGGTATTAAGATACCAATGGTCGAATCTCGGGCAGGTAACATACCGATGAAAAAGGGAACAACGTATGTTGTTATGCGGTTTGACCGATAAAGATCTTCGTAGAATATGTAGGAGCCAATATGAGTAGTTCAGGCTCCCGGACGTGATTACGGACATGACGAGGAGTCTCGAAATGGTCGAGACATACAGATTGATATATTGGAAGCCTATATTTGGATATCGGAAGTGTTCCGGGTGAAATCGCGATTTTACCAGAGTACCGAGGGTTACCGGAACCCCCCCCCCCACCCCCCCCCCCCCCCGGGGTTTAATGGGCCAAGATGGGCCTTAGTGGAGAAGAGGAGGGGCGGCTAGGGCAGGCCACGCGCCCCCTCCCCCTCTAGTCCGAATTGGACAGGGGGGGCGTCCCCCCTTTCCTTCCTCTCTCCCTCCTCCTTCCCCCTTCTCCTACTCCAACTAGGAAAGGAGGGAGTCCTACTCCCGGTGGGAGTAGGACTCCTCCCTGGCGCGCCTCCTCCTGGCCAGCCGCCTCTCCCCCCTTGCTCCTTTATATACGGGGGCAGGGGGGCACCTCTAGACACAACAATTGATCTCTTGGATCTCTTAGCCGTGTGTGGTGCCCACCTCCACCATAGTCCACCTCGATAATATCGTAGCGGTGTGATACGTCTCCAATGTATCTATAATTTTTGATTGCTCCATGCTATATTATCTACTGTTTTGGACTATATTGGGCTTTATTTTCCACTTTTATATTATTTTTGGGACTAACCTATTAACCGGAGGCCCAGCCCAGAATTGCTGTTTTTTTGCCTATTTGAGTGTTTCAGATAAACTGAATATTAAACGGAGTCCAAACAGAATAAAATCTTCGGGAATGTGATTTTCTCACCGAACGTGATCCAGGAGACTTTGACCCTGCTCCAAGGAACAAAAGAGGCGGTCACGAGGGTGGGCCCCCCTAGGGCGCGCCCCCTGCCTCGTGGGCCCCTCGTTGCTCCTCCGGCGTACTTCTTCCTCCTATATATACACATGTATCCCCAAATGATCAGAACAGGAGCCAAAAACCTAATTCCACCGTCGCAACTTTCTGTATCAATGAGATCCCATCTTGGGGCCTGTTCCGGAGCTCCGCCGGAAGAGGGCCGTCATCACGGAGGGCTTCTACATCATCCTAGCCCCTCCGATGAAGTGTGAGTAGTTTACCTCAGACCTTCGGGTCCATAGTTAGTAGCTAGATGGCTTCTTCTCTCTCTTTGAATCTCAATACAAAGTTCTCCCCCTCTCTTGTGGAGATCTATTCGATGTAATCCTCTTTTTGCGGTGTGTTTGTTGAGACCGATGAATTGTGGGTTTATGATCAAGTCTATCTATGAATAATATTTGAATCTTCTCTGAATTCTTTTATGTATGATTGGTTATCTTTGCAAGTCTCTTCGAATTATCCGTTTGGTTTCGCCAACTAGATTGGTAGTTCTTGCCATGGGAGAAGTGCTTAGCTTTGGGTTCGATCTTGCGGTGTCCTTACCCAATGACAGAAGGGGCAGCAAGGCACGTATTGCATCGTTGCCATCGAGGATAACAAGATAGGGTTTATTTCATATTGCATGAATTTATCTCTCTACATCATGTCATCTTGCTTAAGGTGTTACTCTGTTTTTAACTTAATACTCTAGATGCATGCTGATAGCGGTCGATGAGTGGAGTAATAGTAGTAGATGCAGAATCATTTCGATCTACTTGTCACGGACGTGATGCCTATATACATGATCATGCCTAGATATTCTCATAACTATGCTCAATTCTGTCAATTGCTCAACAATAATTTGTTCACCCGCCGTAGAATACTTATGCTCTTGAGAGAAGCCACTAGTGAAACCTATGGCCCCCGGGTCTATTCTCATCATATCAATCTCCATCACTTTAATCTTGGTTTGCTTTTTTACTTTGCTTTTACTTTTTTACTTTGCATCTTTATACCAAAAATACCAAAAATATTATATCTATCAGATCTCACTCTCGTAAGTGACCGTGAAGGGATTGACAACCCCTAATCGCGTTGGTTGCGAGTAGCTATCGTTTTGTGCAGGTACGAGGGACTTGAGCGTAGGCTCCTACTGGATTAATACCTTGGTTCTCAAAAACTAAGGGAAATACTTACGCTACTCTGCTGCATCATCCCTTCCTCTTCGGGGAAAACCAACGCAAGCTCAAGACATAGCATGGTGCTTAGGTGAAGCCCTGCATCGGTAGAACATCATCATCGTCACCACGCCGTCATGCTGACGAAACTCTCCCTCAAAGCTCGGCTGGATCAGAGTTCGAGGGACGTCATCGAGCTGAACGTGTGCATAACTCGGAGGTGCCGTACGATCGGTACTTGATCGGTTGGATCGTGAAGACGTACGACTACATCAACCGCGTTGTGCTAATGCTTCCACTTTCGGTCTATGAGGGTACGTGGACAACACTCTTCCCTCTCGTTGCTATGCATCACCATCATCCTGTGTGTGCGTAGGAATTTTTTTGAAATTATTACGTTCCCCAACAATATCTTGCAGAGAAAATGAGGCTGGCTCTGGCGAAGAAGGACCTCGATCTTGCAGCTGCATAAAAGGAGGCTCAGGAGAAGACTGCACTTGCTGACAAAAAGCTGGCTTCGGTCGGTGCGTTAGAGGAGGAAATCACCAAGCTGAAGACGTCTCTTACCGAGTCCAACCGAGAGGTGACTCGTTTGAAGAAAGATAAAGTGACTCTGGACGAGCAGCTGGAAAGCATGTCTCATAGGAGAAACGACCTGGAAGCTTATCTGAAAGCACTCGCCAAGAAGCTCTTCCTTATGCTCAAAGGTGCTTTTCTATATCTGACTGATTTACTATTTGCAAGTCACCGTGAATTGGTCAACTCATTAATTCTTTGAATCTGTAGAATTTTGCCAAAACTTTGAAAAAGAAACTGGACGGATCGAAACAGGCTTGGACCCCATTCTTTCTCCTGCCGGCGATGAGGCTGCCATGAACTTGCTCCAACTGGAATCTCATGTTGCCACTGTTACGAGCTATCTTGATCGCCTGAAGGTGGCGGTGTCGCGCATTGATACCTCACTTTGGCCAAGGGCAACGCTTCAAAATGACCTCGAGTCCCTGATGACTCGACTCAATGAGGTTCCTGGTCGAGTGCAGGAATGGAAGAAGTCTTCTGCCCGATGCGGTGCTGACGTGGCTCTGTCACTGGTTCGGGTCCACTGCAAAGAAGCTCGAGAAGAGAAGCTGGCAGCGATCAAAGTTGCCAACACAAAAAGGCATGACTTCCAATCCTTCATCGAAACCTTCATTGCTGCTGCCACTCGGATTGCTGACGGAATTGATCTGGACGAGTTCGTCGAGCCTGCAAGCCCTCCTCTTGCAGAGTGAACAAACTTTATACCTCACCTTAAATTTGCCTCGGAATGCCGAGTGATTTTGTAACCATTAAACTCCTTCGGGCTTGATGCCCAAGTACTTTTATTCGCGTTCCGGAACTTTAGGATTTATCTGAACTTGGTTTATCTTCTGAATGTGCTTGTGTTTGCCTTCGAGTGGAACTTGTTCTTCACTCGGGATAGTCTTTGTACTTGAAATGCAGTTCTGAGGAGGATGTCCCGGTCGACATGAACTTTGTCGTCCTTGCGGATGAGGGTGGAGCGCACGTTGTATTTGTGGCGTAGCTCCGAAGAGAAGGTTGCAGTCAACCTGCACCTCATCGTCCTTGCGGATGAGGATGGAGCGCACATTGTATTTGTGGCGCAGCTCCGAAGAGAAGGTTGCAGTCGACCTGCACCTCATCGTCCTTGTGGATGGGGATGGAGCGCACATTGTATTTGTGGCGCAGCTCCGAAGAGAAGGTTGCAGTCGACTACACCTCGTCGTCCTTGCGGATAGGGATGTGTTTCAGACTTAGGCGAGTGCTGGACTGCAGCTAACTTAGGCGAGTACTGGACTGCAGCTAAGCCTCCAAGTGTGAGGATTGCTCACCACTTGGTAGGATTTTTTAAACTTAGGCGAGTACCGGACTGCAGCTAAGCCCCCGAGTGAGAGGATTGCTCACCACTCGGTAGGATTTTTTAAACTTAGGCGAGTACCGGACTGCAGCTAAGCCCCCGAGTGAGAGGATTGCTCGCCACTCGATAGGATTTTTAAAACTTAGGTGAGTACTGGACCACAGCTAAGCCCCCGAGTGAGAGGATTGCTCACCACTCGGTAGGATTTTTTAAACTTAGGCGAGTACTGGACTACAGCTAAGCCTCCGAGTGTGAGGATTGCTCACCACTCGGTAGGATTTTTTAAACTTAGGCGAGTACTGGACTGCAGCTAAGCCCCCGAGTGAGAGGATTGCTCACCACTCGGTAGGATTTTTTAAACTTAGGCGAGTACTGGACTGTAGCTAAGTCCCTGAGTGAGAGGCTTGCTCACCACTCAGTAGGATTTTTCAAACTTAGGTGAGTACTGGACTGCAGCTAAGCCCCCGAGTGAGAGGCTTGCTCACCACTCGGTAGGATTTTTTAAACTTAGGAGAGTACTCGACTGCAGCTAAGCCCCCGAGTGAGAGGATTGCTCACCACTCCGTAGGATTTTTTAAACTTAGGCGAGTACTGGACTGCAGCTAAGCCCCCGAGTGAGAGGCTTGCTCACCACTCGGTAGGATTTTTCAAACTTAGGCGAGTACTGGACTGCAGCTAAGCCCCCGAGTGAGAGGCTTGCTCACCACTCGGTAGGATTTTTCAAACTTAGGCGAGTACTGGACTGCAGCTAAGCCCCCGAGTGAGAGGCTTGCTCATCACTCGGTAGGATTTTTTCAAACTTAGGCGAAACGGATTCGCAGCTAAGCCTCCGAGTGGGAGGCTTGCTCACCACTCGGTAGGATTTTTACAACTTAGGCGAAACGGATTCGCATCTAAGGCACCCACTGGGGGATTTAGAACATATGAAAAAAAGGAACAACATTCATTTAAGAGACTGTAAAATTGTGTCTTTGATAATCAAACTAAAGGGTATTTCTTATTACATCTCAACAGTCTGAATGCTTAAGTGTAAAAGGGGCGGAGCAGCTCCGCATTCCAAGCGTGTGGCTCGTCTTTCTTGTGCTTGACATTGTATAAGTGGTATGTTCCATTGTGGGGCACTCTGGTGACAATGAAAGGGCCTTCCCAAGTAGGGGCGAGCTTGTGTGGTTTCTGCTGATCCACTCGAAGAACCAAGTCCCCTTCTTGAAATGCTCAACCCCTCACGTTTCTGGCGTGGAATCGATGCAGGAGATCAACTGTGTCTTGCCGAGCCTGTTCTGCTTCATCTTCCGAGAAAAGCTCGACTCTGGGTGCATTGTGAAGCAAGTCACTCGGAAGAACAACTTCAGTTCCATAGAGCAAGAAGAACGGAGTTCGGCCAGTCGACCGATTAGGAGTTGTCCTCAAGCCCCAAAGCACTGATGGAAGTTCATCGACCCAGGCGCCTGCCACGTGCTTGAGATCATGCATCAGTCGGGGTTTTAGTCCTTTGAGGATCAATTCGTTTGCTCTTTCAGCTTGTCTATTCGACTGGGGATGGGCGACTGAAGCATAGTCGACTCGAGTGCCTTGGGAAGCGCAGAAGGCACTGAACTCATCAGAATCGAAGTTCGACCCACTGTCAGTGATGATGCTGTGTGGAACACCATATCTGAATGTTAACTCTCTGATGAAACTGACTGCAGTACTGGCTTCAAGACTTTTGATAGGTTTGGCTTCAATCCATTTGGTGAACTTGTCGACTGCCACGAGTACATGAGTGAAGCCGCTCCTACCCATTCTCAGGGGTCCAACCATGTCCAAACCCCAAACAGCGAAGGGCTAGACGAGTGGAATGGTCTTCAGGGCTGACGCAGGCTTGTGAGACATGTTGGAATAAAACCGACAACCTTCACATCTGTCGACTATTTCTTGTGCCATCTCATTTGCCCGTGGCCAATAAAATCCCGCTCGGTATGCTTTGGCCACAATGGTCTGAGAGGACGCATGGTGACCACAGGTCCCCGAGTGGATGTCGTTGAGGATCACTCGACCTTCTTCAGGTGTTATGCATTTCTGGCTGACTCCAGTTACACTTTCTCTGAACAGCTGCCCTCCTATCACAGTAAAAGCCTTAGATCGGCGGACGATCTATCGGGTCTCTTCTTTGTCTTCTAGGAGTTCTTTCCTGAGAATGTATACTATATACGGCACTGTCCAGTCGGGAGTGATGACTAAAACCTCCATGATCAAGTCAACCACAGCCAGGACTTCGACTTCAGTCGGATCAGTGGCGCTCTTTGGTTGCGGGGGCTCTTCAGTGAAAGGATCTTCATGTACTAAAGGTGTATGAATATGTTCCAAAAACACGTTACTGGGAATGGCTTCCCTCTTGGAACCTATCTTCGCCAAATCATCCGCTGCTTGACTTTTCAGTCGAGGTATGTGATGGAGCTCTAAACCTTCAAACTTCTTCTCTAACTTTCTCACTGCATTGCAGTAGCCAGTCATAGCCGGGCTTCTAACATCCCACTCCTTCATTACTTGATTAACCACCAAATCTGAGTCGTCGTAGACCATGAGGCGACGGACGCCGAGTGAAATGGCCATACGCAACCCGTACAAAAGTGCCTCATATTCAGCTTCATTATTGGAGGAATCAAAATGAATCTGGAGAACATAGCGGAGCTTTTCGCCTCGGGGGGATACCAATACTACCCCAGCACCAGAACCATTCAGCATCTTAGATCCATCAAAGAACATGGTTCAATGGTCCGAGTGAATCTGAGTTGGCAGTTGATGTTTGATCCACTTGGCGAGGAAATCTGCTATTGCCTGGGACTTGATAGCTTTCTTTGCCTCAAACTTGATATCTAAGGGAAGGAGTTCAATCGCCCACTTTGCCACTCGACCAGTTGCATCTCTGTTGTTTAGAATTTCTGACAATGATGCGTCGCTGACGACTGTAATGGAGTGATCAGAGAAATAATGTGTAACCTTCTTTGTGGTCATGTAAATCCCATAAACAAGCTTCTGATAATGTGGATATCTTTGCTTGGATGGAGCCAGAACTTCAGAAACATAGTATACTGGACGCTGAACTTTATAGGCTTTTCCTTCTTCTTCCCGCTCGACCGTGAGTACTGTACTGACAACTTGTCCAGTGGCTACAATATAAAGCAGTAAAGGCTCTTTGCAGATTGGGGCAGCAAGCACCGGCTGGGTGGAAAGCAGGGCTTTGAGTTCTGCAAACGCTGCATCAGCTTCAGGGGTCCACTCGAACTTGTCATATTTCTTCATCAGTCGGTAAAGAGGCAATGCCTTTTCACCGAGGCGAGAAATGAATCGACTCAAGGCGGCCAAATAACCAGTAAGATTCTGGACATCATGCACACGCACGGGGCGCTTCATCCGGAGTATGGCACCAACTTTCTATGGGTTCGTGTCGATCCCTCGTTCGGAAATGAGGAAGCCGAGTAGCTTTCTGCCAGGAACTCCGAATGTGCACTTTGATGGATTAAGCTTGATATCATATCTTCTCAGGTTGGCAAAGGTTTCTGCAAGGTCGGTCAGCAGGTCGGAACCTTTACGCGACTTGACCACAATGTCATCCATGTATGCTTCCACATTCCGACTGATTTGAGTGAGCAAACACTTCTGAATCATCCTCATGAATGTAGCTCCAGCATTCTTGAGACCGGATGGCATGGTGACATAACAAAAACACCTGAATGGTGTGATGAAAGCTATTTTTATCTCATCGGGTCCATACAGTCGGATCTGATGGTACCCGGAATAGGCGTCTAGAAAAGACAAACACTCACACCCCGTAGTCGAGTCGACAATCTGGTCGATGCGGGGGAGAGGAAAATGATCTTTCGGGTAGGCCCGATTAATATGCTTGAAGTCAATGCACATGCGAAGTGAGTCGTCCTTCTTGGGGACCATAACAACATTGGCGAGCCACTCGGAGTGGTAAATCTCTCGGATGAACTCAACTGCCAGGAGCCGAGCTACTTCCTCACCAATTGCTTTTCTCTTCTGTACGGTGGGCCGTCGAAGATGTTCCTTGACTGGTTTTACTTTTGGGTCGACTCGCAAACGATGCTCAGCCAGTCCCCTGGGAACACCCGGCATGTCAGAAGGCTTCCATGCAAAGATGTCCCAGTTCTCACGGAGGAACTGGATGAGCGCTTCTTCCTATTTGCTGTCGAGTGAGGTTGAGATATGAGTAGGAGCAGCATTAGGATCGGTCGGGTGAATATGAATAGGCTTGGTTTCACCGGATGAATGAATGCAGAATCTGTGGCAGGCTTCTTGGAGCACAGCAAATCACTCGGATTTGCATTTTTCTGGTATTCTTGCATTTCGACTGCTGCCATTTGTGCATCGGCGATTTTTGAGCCCTTCTAGAAGCACTCTTCTGCCTTCTGCCGATTGCCAGTGATAGTGATCACTCCTCTGGGACCAGACATTTTCAATTTGAGGTACACGTAACACGGTCGAGCCATGAAACATGCATAGGAAGGCCTACCCAGAATGGCATGATAAGCACTCTGGAAATCCACTACTTCAAATGTCAACTTTTCCTTGCGGTAATTCTTGGAATCACCGAAAGCCACATCAAGGGCAATCTGACCGAGTGATTCAGCCTTCTTGCTAGGTATAACACCATGGAAACTCATATTACTTTCACTGAGCTTGGACATCGGAATCCCCATTCCCTTCAAGGTTTCAGCATAAAGGATATTCAGGCCGCTACTACCGTCCATCAGCACTTTAGTCAGTCGAGTGCCTTCAACAACTGGGTCGACCACCAACGCTTGCCTTCCAGGGGTGGCTATACGTGCTGGATGGTCAGACTGGTCGAATGTGATGGCAGTCTGGGACCACTTCAAATAACTCGGTGTTGCCGGAGCAACCATGTTCACTTCTCTGTTGATAACTTTCAATCGACTTTTGCTCTCAACATCAGCAAAAATCATCAGAGTGGAGTTGACGTTGTGAAAACCATCATCATCCTCTTCCTTATCCTCATCCTTGTCCGACTCTTTTTCCTTCTCCTTGGGTTGTTTCTCTCGAAACTGCTGGATCAGGAGTCGACACTGCCGAGTGGTGTTCTTAGGATAAATCATATTACCCTCTTCATCTTTCTTAGTGTGAATGTGACATGGCAAATCCAACACATCATTTTCGTCTTGATCTTTCACTTTCTTGAGGTTCCAGGGCCTTTTGGGCTTCCCCTTGAACTTTCCTTGAGCCACAACTAAAGCCTCACCAAGAGCAACTGGCTCGGCCTTACGCTTTTGTTTCTGATTGGAAGTACCCTCACCGGTGTCCTGGGAGACTGTTTTGTGCTTGCCACTCCGGAGTCGGTCTTCTTCTTTGCCGTTAGCGTATTTGGTGGCAATCTCCATCATCCGAGTCAGAGACATATCTCCTGTCCGAACGAATTTCAGATTCAACTCCCGATACTTAACGCCTTCCTTGAAGGCACAAACTGCTTGGTGATCTGACACATTCTCCACTGTATGGTGTAATGTGATCCATCTCTGGATATAGTCTGTCAGGGTTTCATTCGGTTTTTGCACACAACTCTGCAATTCGGTCAACCCCGCTGGTCGCTTGCAAGTACCTTCAAAAATCCTAACAAACACTCGGATGAGTTCCTCCCAACTGAATATACTGCCGGGTGCCAACTGGTTCAGCCATGCTCTGGTCGAGCCTTCCAACATCAGAGGAAGGTGCTTCATGGCGACTTCATCATTGACACCACCAATTTGTACAGCTACTCGGTAGTCCTCAAGCCAAGTGCCGGGCTTAGACTCACCCGTAAACTTGCTGACTCCAGTCGCCAACCTGAAATTGGGAGGAATCACTGCAGCCCTGATGGCTCTGCTGAAACACTTGGGACCTGAAACGTGCACTCTGCCGCCAGTCGGATAATCTCTGTCATGGCCTTCTCTGTGTGCTCTGTTCCTATCAACCAGACCTTGAACGAGAATAGATCGCATCAAAGCCTGGCTCCCTTGGGTCGACTGGTATTCTTCGCTCGCCGCTCTGAGGGATTCTGTCATCATGCCGCCGAGGCACATATGACCCACTCCTCGGAGGATGCGTGGGGACTCGACGTCGGTCGTCGTGGTCGAGGCGGTGATCATATTACTCATGGTTTCTGTACTGATCTTGCCTGTGCCCACGTCCTTCACGCCGCGGGGGCGATCTTGGGCTGTGGGCCAACTGCACTATATCCGCCACCACAGACCTTCTATGAATCCTATTCCGCGACTGGGACACTGATGTGTTCTGCTCCCCAGCTGCTCGGAGCAAGGCCCGCATCTGCATCAAACCTCTGCCTACCTCCGACTGGGGTGGTTGGATTGACTCCGCTATTCGGGATGCAGCTATGAGATTTTGAATTGCAGTGCGGTATACCTGAGTTTGAGGCGGAAAAATCTACCGTCGACTGGATTCAGGGATCCACTGCCGAGCATGCTCGTCGAGTGCATGCTGCAGGTTCTCCAGTCGAGTGCGCTAAGCCAAGTTGGCTAGGCGCGCTTCCTCCAAGGCCCGGGCCTCGGGGGTTTCTCCAACGATAGGAGTGTGAAGTGCATCCATATTGCGGCGGCAAAGCTCTTCCCTCCGCTGTGAACAAAGGGGTTCGGGGCGGTACTCCTCGTGAATGCGCGACGGATCGTCACCGCCATCACCACCGTCGTTGCGGGGGAAGCCAGGAGGACTGGGTGGTCTGTTGACCATCAAGACTTCTGCCGTGGGATCACTGCTGTCACACTCGGATGCGGTCTTGACGGAGCCAGTCGAACAAGCCGTAGAGAGTTTCGTCGGGCTCGATTGCCGCGACCTGTGAGGTGGCCGACTGGCGGGCCACCGCGTGTCTCATCCATCGCTGGAGCCGTGACCGACCGAAACGCTTGTGCCGGCGAGCAGCGGGGTGATGTCTACTACACAACCTTCTTCTTGTAGACGTTGTTGGGCCTCCAAGTGCAGAGGTTTGTAGGACAGTAGCAAATTTCCCTCAAGTGGATGACCTAAGGTTTATCAATCCATAGGAGGCGTAGGATGAAGATGGTCTCTCTCAAGCAACCCTGCAACCAAATAACAAAGAGTCTCTTGTGTCCCCAACACACCCAATACAATGGTAAATTGTATAGGTGCACTAGTTCGGCGAAGAGATGGTGATACAAGTGGTATATGGATAGTAGATAATTGTTTTTGTAATCTGAAAATATAAAAACAGCAAGGTAACGAATGATAAAAGTGAGCGTAAACGGTATTGCAATGTGTTGAAACAAGGCCTAGGGTTCATACTTTCACTAGTGCAAGTCCTCTCAACAATAATAACATAATTGGATCACACAACTATCCCTCAACATGCAACAAAGAGTCACTCCAAAGTAACTAATAGCGGAGAACGAACAAAGAGATTATGGTAGGGTACGAAACCACCTCAAAGTTATTCTTTCCAATCAATCCGTTGGGCTATTCCTATAAGTGTCACAAACAGCCCTAGAGTTCGTACTAGAATAACACCTTAAGACACAAATCAACCAAAACCCTAATGTCACCTACATACTCCAATGTCACCTTAAGTATCCATTGGTATGATTATACGATATGCTTCACACAATCTTAGATTCATCTATTCAACCAACACATAGAACCTCGAAGAGTGCCCCAAAGTTCCTATCGGAGAATCACAATGAAAACGTGTGCCAAACCCTATGCATAGGTTCATGGGCGGAACCCGCAAGTTGATCATCAAAACATACATCAAGTGAATCACGTGGTATCCCATTGTCACCACAGATATGCACGGCAAGACATACATCAAGTGTTCTCAAATCTTTAAAGACTCAATCCGATAAGATAACTTCAAAGGGGAAACTCAATTCATTACAAGAGAGTAGAGGGGGGAAGAAACATCATAGATCCAAATATAATAGCAAAGCTCGCGATACATCAAGATCGTGCCAAATCAAGAACACGAGAGAGAGAGAGAGAGAGAGAGATCAAACACATAGCTACTGGTACATACCCTCAGCCCCGAGGGAGAACTACTCCCTCCTCGTCATGGAGAGCACCGGGATGATGAAGATGGCCACCGGAGAGGGATTGCCCCCTCCGGCAGGGTGCCGGAACGGGTCTAGATTGGTTTTCGGTGGCTACGGAGGCTTCTGGCGGTGGAACTCCCGATCTATTGTCTCTTCTGGAAGTTTTAGGGTACGTGAGTATATATGGGTGCAGGAAGTACGTCGGTGGAGCTTCGGGGGCCCCACGAGGCAGGCGCACGCCCTAGGGGGGCGCGTCCCCCACCCTCGTGAGCACCTCCCTTGGTTCCTGACGTGGGGTCCAAGTCCATCCGGTAGCTTTCCTTCCAAAAATAACTTCTCCAGTTGATTTCGTTCCGTTTCGACTCCGTTTGGTATTCCTTTTCTTCGAAACACTGAAATAGGAAAAAAAACAACAATTCTGGGCTGGGCCTCCGGTTAATAGGTTAGTCCCAAAAAATAATACAAAAGTGGATAATAAAGCCCAATATTGCCCAAAACAGTAGATAACATAGCATGGAGCAATCAAAAATTATAGATACGTGGGAGACGTATTAAGCATTCCCAAGCTTAATTCTTGCTCGTCCTCGAGTAGGTAAATGATAAAAACAGAATTTTTGATGCGGAGTGCTACTTGGCATTATTTCAATGTAATTCTTCTTAATTGTGATATGAATATTCAGATCCGAAAGATTCAAGACAAAAGTTCATATTGGCATAAAAATGATAATACTTCAAGCATACTAACTAAGCAATTATGTCTTCTCAAACTAACATGGCCAAAGAAAGTTCATCCCTACAAAATCATATAGTTTAGTAATGTTTCATTTTCGTCACACAAGAATGCTCTCATCATGCACAACCCCGATGACAAGCCAAGAAATTGTTTCATACTTTAGTAATCTCAAACTCATAAACTTTCACGCAATACATGAGCGCGAGCCATGGATATAGCACTATGGGTGGAATAGAATATAATGAGGGGGGTTATGTGGAGAAGACAAAAAGGAGAAAGTCTCACATCAACGAGGCTAATCAATGGGCTATGGAGATGCCCATCGATTGATGTTAATGCAAGGAGTAGGGATTGCCATGCAACGGATGCACTAGAGCTATAAATGTATGAAAGCTCAATCAAAAGAAACTAAGTGGGTGTGCATCCAACTTGCTTACTCACGAAGACCTAGGGCACTTGAGGAGGCCCATTGTTGGAATATACAAGCCAAGTTCTATAATGAAAAATTCCCACTAGTATATGAAAGTGACAAAACAAGAGACTCTCTACTATGAAGATCACGGTGCTACTTTGAAGCACAAGTGTTGTAAAAGGATAGTAACATTGTCCCTTCTCTCTTTTTCTATCATTTTTTGGGCCTTCTCTTTTTTTATGGCCTTTCTCTTTTTTGGGGGCCTTCTCTTTTTTTATGGCCTTTCTCTTTTTTTTATTCCTCACTTGGGACAATGCTCTAATAATGATGATCATCACACTTCTATTTATTTACAACTCAATGATTACAACTCGATACTAGAACAAAAGATGACTCTATATGAATGCCTCCGATGGTGTACTGGGATATGCAATGGACCAAGAGTGACATGTATGAAAGAACTATGAACGGTGGCTTTGCCACAAATACTATGTCAACTACATGACCATGCTAAGCAATATGACAATGATGAATGTGTCATGATGAACGGAATGATGGAAAGTTGCATGGCAATATATCTCGGAATGGCTATGGAAATGCCATAATAGGTAGGTATGGTGGCAGTTTTGAGGAAGATATAAGGAGGTTTATGTGTGAAAGAGTGTATCATATCACGGGGTTTGGATGCACCGGCGAAGTTTGCGCCAACTCTCAATGTGAGAAAGGGCAATGCACGGTATCGAAGAGGCTAGCAAGGATGGAACGGTGAGAGTGCGTATAATCCATGGACTCAACATTAGTCATAAAGAACTCACATACTTATTGCAAAAATCTACAAGTCATCAAAAACCTCGGCACTACGTATATGCTCCTAGGGGGATAGATTGGTAGGAAAAGACCATCACTCGTCCCCGACCGCCACTCATAAGGAGGACAATCAAATAACACCTCATGTTTCAAATTTGTTACATAATGTTTACCATACGTGCATGCTACGGGACTTGCAAACTTCAACACAAGCATTTCTCAATTTCACAACTACTCAACTAGCACGACTTTGATATTATTACCTCCATATCTCAAAACAATCATCAAGCATCAAACTTCTCTTAGTATTCAAAACACTCATAAGAAAATTTTACTAATCTTGAATACCTAGCATATTAGGATTTTAAGCAAACTACCATGCTATTTAAGACTCTCAAAATAATCTAAGTGAAGCATGAGAGATCAATAGTTTCTATAAAACAAATCCACCACCGTGCTCTAAAAATATATAAGTGAATCACTAGAGCAACAACAAACTACTCCGAAAGATATAAGTGAAGATCAATGAGTAGTTGAATAATTATGCAACTATGTGAAGACTCTCTAACATTTAAGATTTTCAGATCTTGGTACTTTATTCAAACAGCAAGCCAAACATAATGAAATAAAATGACGCTCCAAGCAAAACACATATCATGTGGCGAATAAAAATATAGCTCCAAGTAAAGTTACCGATGAATGAAGACGAAAGAGGGGATGCCTTCCGGGGCATCCCCAAGTTTAGGATTTTGGTTGTCCTTGAATATTACCTTGGGTGCCTTGGTCATCCCCAATCTTAGGCTCTTGCCACTCCTTATTCCATAGTCCATCGAATCTTTACCCAAAACTTGAAAACTTCACAACACAAAACTTAACAGAAAACTCGTAAGCTCCGTTAGTATAAGAAAGTAAATCACCACTTTAAGGTACTGTAATAAACTCATTTTTTATTTATATTGGTGTTAAAACTAATGTATTCCAACTTCTCTATGGTTTATAAACTATTTTACTAGCCATAGATTCATCAAAATAAGTAAACAACACATGAAAAACAGAATCTATCAAAAACAGAACAGTCTGTAGTAATCTGAATCAAACGTATACTTCTGGAACTCATAAAATTCGCAAATAAATTTCTGGACCTGAGTAATTTATCTATTAATCATCTGAATAAATAATTAACTAAATATCACTCTCAAAATAAAAATGGCAGCAATTCTCGTGAGCGCTAAAGTTTCTGTTTTTTTACAGCATGATCAACAAGACTTCCCCAAAGTCTTCCCAAAGGTTCTACTTGGCACAAACACTAATTAAAAGCATAAAACCACATCTAAAAAGAGGCAAGATGAATTATTTATTACTAAACAGGAACAAAAAGTAAGGAACAAAAACAAAGTTGGGTTGCCTCCCAACAAGCGCTATCGTTTAACGCCCCTAGCTAGGCATGATGATTTCAATGATGCTCACATAAAAGATAAGAATTGTAACATAAAAAGAGCATCATGAAGAATATGACTAGCACATTTAAGTCTAACATACTTCCTATGCATAGGGATTTTGTGAGCAAACAACTTGTGGGAACAAGAATCAACTTGCATAGGAAGGTAAAACAAGCATAACTTCAAAACTTTAAGCACATAGAGAGGAAACTTGATATTATTGCAATTCCTACAAGTATATATTCCTCCCTCATAATAATTTTCAGTAGCATAATTAATGAATTAAACAATATAACCAGCACCTAAATCATTCTTTTCATGATCTACAAGCATAGAAAATTTACTACTCTCCACACAAGCAAAATTCTTCTCATGAATAATAGTGGGAGCAAACTCAACAAAATAACTATCATGTGATTGAAAATTAAGATCAAGATGACAAGTTTCATGGTTATCATTATTCGTTAAAGCATACGTGTCATCACAATAATCATCATAGATAGGAGGCATGCTTTTATCATAATAAATTTGCTCATCAAAACTTGGGGGACAAAAAATATCATCTTCATCAAACATAGCTTCCCCAAGCTTGTGGCTTTGCATATCATTAGCATCATGGATATTCAAGGAATTCATACTAACAACATTGCAATCATGCTCATCATTCAAATATTTAGTGCCAAACATTTTATAGATTTCTTCTTCTAGCACTTGAGCACAATTATCCTTTCCATCACACTCACGAAAGATATTAAAAAGGTGAAGCGTATGAGGCAAACTTAATTCCATTTATTTATAGTTTTCTTTTATAAACTAAACTAGTGATAAAACAAGAAACTAAAAGACTCGATTGCAAGATCAAAAGATATACCTTGAAGCACTCACCTCCCCGGCAATGGCGCCAGAAAAGAACTTGATGTCTACTACACAACCTTCTTCTTGTAGACGTTGTTGGGCCTCCAAGTGCAGAGGTTTGTAGGACAGTAGCAAATTTCCCTCAAGTGGATGACCTAAGGTTTATCAATCCGTAGGAGGCGTAGGATGAAGATGGTCTCTCTCAAGAAACCCTGCAACCAAATAACAAAGAGTCTCTTGTGTCTCCAACACACCCAATACAATGGTAAATTGTATAGGTGCACTAGTTCGGCGAAGAGATGGTGATACAAGTGGTATATGGATAGTAGATAATGGTTTTTGTAATCTGAAAATATAAAAACAGCAAGGTAATGAATGATAAAATTGAGCATAAACGGTATTGCAATGCATTGAAACAAGGCCTATGGTTCATACTTTCACTAATGCAAGTCCTCTCAACAATAATAACATAATTGGATCACATAACTATCCCTCAACATGCAACAAAGAGTCACTCCAAAGTCACTAATAGCGGAGAACGAACAAAGAGACTATGGTAGGGTACGAAACCACCTCAAAGTTATTCTTTCCAATCAATCCGTTGGGCTATTCCTATAAGTGTCACAAACAGCCCTAGAGTTCGTACTAGAATAACACCTTAAGACACAAATCAACCAAAACCCTAATGTCACCTACATACTCCAACGTCACCTCAAGTATCCGTGGGTATGATTATACGATATGCGTCACACAATCTCAGGTTCATCTATTCAACCAACACAGAAGAGTGCCCCAAAGTTCCTACCGGAGAATCACGACGAAAACGTGTGCCAACCCCTATGCATAGGTTCATGGGCAGAACCCGCAAGTTGATCACCAAAACATACATCAAGTGAATCACGTGGTATCCCATTGTCACCACAGATACGCACGGCAAGGCATACATCAAGTGTTCTCAAATCTTTAAAGACTCAATCCGATAAGATAACTTCAAAGGGGAAACTCAATTCATTACAAGAGAGTAGAGGGGGGAAGGAACATCATAGGATCCAAATATAATAGCAAATCTCGCGATACATCAAGATCGTGCCAAATCAAGAACACGAGAGAGAGAGAGAGAGAGAGAGAGAGAGATCAAACACATAGCTACTGGTACATACCCTCAGCCCTGAGGGAGAACTACTCCCTCCTCGTCATGGAGAGCACCGGGATGATGAAGATGGCCACCGGAGAGGGATTGCCCCCTCCGGCAGGGTGCCGGAACGGGTCTAGATTGGTTTTCGGTGGCTACGGAGGCTTCTGGCGGTGGAACTCCCGATCTATTGTCTCTTCTGGAAGTTTTAGGGTACGTGAGTATATATGGGTGCAGGAAGTACGTCGGTGGAGCTTCGGGGGCCCCACGAGGCAGGGGGCGCGCCCCCACTCTCGTGCGCACCTCCCTTGGCTCCTGACGTGGGGTCCAAGTCCATCCGGCAGCTTTCCTTTCAAAAATAACTTCTCTGGTTGATTTCGTTCTGTTTTGACTCCGTTTGGTATTCCTTTTCTTCGAAACACTGAAATAGGCAAAAAACAGTAATTCTGGGATGGGCCTCCGGTTAATAGGTTAGTCCCAAAAAATAATATAGAAGTGGATAATAAAGCCCAATATTGCCCAAAACAGTAGATTACATAGCATGGAGCAATCAAAAATTATAGATACGTTGGATAGGTATCAGGGGGGACGAGGACACCATAGGAACCAACCGATACTGGGTCGACAGTTGCTGGAGAAGGACGCCGTGGACGCATGCGCGAAAGTGCGTCGCCCCATGGACGGGGAGCGCATCGACGTCGAGTGGAGCTTCCTGGAGCCAGGCGGAGTCGTCGGCGATGAACACGAGCGCGCCGAGACGGATCTCGCGGCCCTCAACCAGTCCGCCGGCGGAAACCAAGATGATGAGAATTAGAAAAATCGCAACTCCACCAAAAAAGTCGCTAAGACACCTGCCCCAAGGTGGGCGCTGCTACCTCTTGAGCACTGCATTGGTTTTCCCCGAAGAGGAAGTGATGATGCAGCAAAGTAGCGTAAGTATTTCCCTCAGTTTTTGAGAACCAAGGTATCAATCCAGTAGGAGGCTACGTGCGAGTCCCTCGTACCTCCACAAAACAAATAAATCCTCACAACCAACACGATAAGGGATTGTCAATCCCTACACGGCTACTTACGAGAGTGAGATCTGATAGATATGATAAGATAATATTTTTGGTATTTTTATGATAAAGATGCAAAGTAAAATAAAAGCAAAGTAAAAGCAAAAGGAAATAACTAAGTATTGATAGATTAACATGATGAAGATACACCCGGGGGCCATAGGTTTCACTAGTGGCTTCTCTCGAGAGCATAACTATTCTACGGTGGGTGAACAAATTACTGTTGAGCAATTGACAGAATTGAGCATAGTTATGAGAATATCTAGGTATGATCTTGTATATAGGCATCACGTCCGAGACAAGTAGACCGACTCCTGCCTGCATCTACTACTATTACTCCACTCATCGACCGCTATCCAGCATGCATCTAGAGTATTAAGTTAATGAAAACAGAGTAACGCCTTAAGCAAGATGACATGATGTAGAGGGATAAACTCATGCAATATGATGAAAACCCCATCTTGTTATCCTCAATGGAAACAATACAATACGTGTCTTGCTTCCCCTACTGTCACTGGGAAAGGACACCGCAAGATTGAACCCAAAGCTAAGCACTTCTCCCATTGCAAGAAAGATTAATCTAGTAGGCCAAACCAAACTGATAATTCGAAGAGACTTGCAAAGATAACCAATCATACATAAAAGAATTCAGAGAAGATTCAAATATTGTTCATAGATAGACTTGATCATAAACCCACAATTCATCGGTCTCAACAAACACACCGCAAAAAGAAGATTACATCGAATAGATCTCCACAAGAGAGGGGAGAACATTGTATTGAGATCCAAAAAGAGAGAAGAAGCCATCAAGCTACTAACTATGAACCCGAAGGTCTGAAGTAAACTACTCACACTTCATCGGAGGGGCAATGGTGTTGATGTAGAAGCCCTCCGTGATCAATGCCCCCTCCGGCGGAGCTCCAGAACAGGCCCCAAGATGGGATCTCGTGGATACAGAAAGTTGCGGCGGTGGAATTAGGGTTTTGGCCCCGTATCTGATCGTTTGGGGGTACGTAGGTATATATAGGAGGAAGGAGTACGTCGGTGGATCAACAGGGGGCCCACGAGGGTGGAGGGCGCGCCTGGGGGGTAGGCGCGCCCCCTACCTCGTGGCTTCCTCTTTTGTGTCTTGACGTAGGGTCCAAGTCTCCTGGGTCTTGTTCGTTGAGAAAATCACGTTCCCGAAGGTTTCATTCCGTTTGATATTCCTTTTCTTCGAAACCCTAAAATAGGCAAAAAAAACAGCAACTCTGGGCTGGGCCTCCGGTTAATAGGTTAGTCCCAAAAATAATATAAAAGTGGATAATAAAGCCCAATAATGTCCAAAACAGTAGATAATATAGCATGGAGCAATCAAAAATTATAGATACGTTGGAGACGTATCAAGCATCCCCAAGCTTAATTCCTGCTCGTCCTCGAGTAGGTAAATGATAAAAATAGAAATTTTGATGCGGAGTGCTACTTGGCATAATTTTAATGTAACTCTTCTTAATTGTGGCATGAATATTCAGATCCAAAAGATTCAAGACAAAAGTTCATATTGACATAAAAATAATAATACTTCAAGCATACTAACTAAGCAATTCTGTCTTCTCAAAATAACATGGCTAAAGAAAGTTCATCCCTACAAAATCATATGGTTTAGTCATGCTCCATTTTCGTCACACAAGAATGCTCTCATCATGCACAACCCCGATGACAAGCCAAGCAATTGTTTCATACTCTAGTAATCTCAAACCTATAAACTTTCACGCAATATATGAGCGCGAGCCATGGACATAGCACTATGGGTGGAATAGAGTATAATGAGGGGGTTAAGTGGAGAAGACAAAAAGGAGAAAGTCTCACATCAACGAGGCTAATCAATGGGCTATGGAGATGCCCATCGATTGATGTTAATGCAAGGAGTAGGGATTTCCATGCAACGGATGCAATAGAGCTATAAATGTATGAAAGCTCAACAAAAGAAACTAAGTGGGTGTGTATCCAACTTGCTTGCTCACGAAGACCTAGGGCACTTGAGGAGGCCCATTGTTGGAATATACAAGCCAAGTTCTATAATGAAAAATTCCCACTAGTATATGAAAGTGACAAAACAAGAGACTCTCTATCATGAAGATTACGGTGCTACTTTGAAGCACAAGTGTGGCAAAGGGTAGTAACATTGTCCCTTCTCTCTTTTTCTCTTATTTTTTTTGTTTGGGCCTTTCTCTCTTTTTTATGGACTTTCTCTTTTTTTTTAATTCCTCACTTGGGACAATGCTCTAGAAAATGATGATCATCACACTTCTATTTATTTACAACTCGATACTAGAACAAAAGATGACTCTATATGAATGCCTCCGGCGGTGTACTGGGATATGCAATGGACCAAGAGTGACATGTATGAAAGAATTATGAACGGTGGCTTTGCCACAAATACTATGTCAACTACATGATCATGCTAAGCAATATGACGATGATGAATGTGTCATGATAAACGGAATGGTGGAAAGTTGCATGGCATTATATCTCGGAATGGCTATGGAAATGCCATAATAGGTAGGTATGGTGGCTGTTTTGAGGAAGATATAAGGAGGTTTATGTGTGAAAGAGCGTATCATATCATGGGGTTTGGATGCACCGGCAAAGCTTGCGCCAACTCTCAATGTGAGAAAGGGCAATGCACGGTACCGAATAGGCTAGCAAGGATGGAAGTGTGAGAGTGCGTATAATCCATGGACTCAACATTAGTCATAAAGAACTCACATACTTATTGCAAAAATCTACAAGTCATCAAAAACCTCGGCACTACGCGCATGCTCCTAGGGGGATAGATTGGTAGGAAAAGACCATCACTCGTCCCCGACCGCCACTCATAAGGAAGACAATCAAATAACACCTCATGTTTCAAATTTGTTACATAACGTTTACCATACATGCATGCTACGGGACTTGAAAACTTCAACACAAGTATTTCTCAATTTTACAACTATTCAACTAGCACGACTTTGATATTATTACCTCCATATCTCAAAAACAAACATCAAGCATCAAACTTTTCTTAGTATTCAAAACACTCATAAGAAGATTTTACTAATCTTGAATACCTAGCATATTAGGATTTTAAGAAAATTACCATGCTATTAAGACTCTCAAAAAAATCTAAGTGAGGCATGAGAGATCAATAGTTTCTATAAAACAAATCCACCACCATGCTCTAAAAGATATAAGTGAAGTACTAGAGCAAAACTATATAACTCAAAAGATATAAGCGAAGCACATAGAGTATTCTAACAAATTCCAAATCATGTATGGCTCTCTCAAAAGGTGTGTACAGCAAGGATGATTGTAGCAAACTAAAAAGCAAAGACTCAAAACATACAAGACGCTCCAAGAAAAACACATATTATGTGGTGAATAAAAATATAGCTCCAAGTAAAGTTACCGATAGAAGTAGACGAAAGAGGGGATGCCTTCTGGGGCATCCCCAAGCTTTGCCTTTTAGGTGTCCTTAGATTATCTGGGGGGGTGCCATGGGCATCCCCAAGCTTAGGCTCTTGCCACTCCTTGTTTCATAATCCATCAAATCTTTACCCAAAACTTGAAAACTTCACAACACAAAACTCAAAGTAGAAAATCTCATGAGATCCGTTAGCGAAAGAAAACAAAAGACCACTTCAAGGTACTATAATGAAATCATTTTTTATTTATCTTGGTGTTAAACCTACTGTATTCCAACTTCTCTATGGTTCATAAATTATTTTACTAGCCATAGATTCATCAAAATAAGCAAACAACACACAAAAACAGAATCTGTCAAAAACAGAACAGTCTGTAGTAATCTATAGCTAGCGCAAGATCTGGAACCCCCAAAATTATAAAATAAATTGTTGGACGTGACGAATTTATCTATTAAACATCAACAAAAAGAATTAACTACATAGCATTTTCCAAATAAAAATGAAAATGTTAACGCCCACACCTGTGGGCGTTAGCCAACTCGTCCACACGCCTTCATCACCGTTCAGTAACTTCTGCACGAATCTTGGCACGAATTAGCTGATTTTGTATGCCACGTAGGACAACTCGCGTGTGTGGTGTGTGAGAGAGGTCGTCCACACATCCGTTTTACCACACGGAGGGGCCGGTGTGTGGGCGTTTAGCAGTTCGCCCACACACCAGTTTTTCAGTCACGCACAAGGGCTGGTGTGTGGGCGTTTGCCATCTCACCCACACACCCGCCTCCTCTCCCACACCCAAGCTGCCAGTTGCCATGCGTTTTGCAGTGTACATGGCAACTACCCTAGTATGATTGCAAGCAGATGACAACTCTCTTTTTTTTACCCGAACATGTCAGTTGCCATATGTTTTGCATGGTACATGGCAAACTGCCCTAGCGTGCACGTAAGCAGATGGCAACTCTTTCTTTTTAAATGGTAACTGCCCTAGCGTGCTTGTGAGCACATGGCAACTCTCTCTTTTACCCGAACATGTTTTTTGCCATGCCTTTTTTTGTAGCGCTACATGGCAACTGCCTAGTGTTAGTAGGTGGCAACTCCTAAAGTTTTGAAATCATGGCAACTGCAGTAGACCAGACCACACATGGCAACAGTTGAAGTTGTCCAAAAAATGGCAATCTGGAACTTTGACCTGAGATGGCAACTGCAGCTGAGCAAACATGGCAACTGTAGTTGTCCGACATGGCAACCGTAGTTTAGCGACATGGCAACTGCACTTAAACGAACATGGACGAGGGTCCGGCCCATGGCAACTGCGGGGTGTGCGGTAAAGTGTCACGTGGGGCGTGCGGGACCACGAGGTACGAGACCTGACGTACCGGGCGTGTGGGCATTATCTATTTCGCCCACACGCACGCGTGTAAGAGGGACCGGGAGGGAGAAAAAGAGGCGTGTGGGCGCTAATTGTTTTGCCCACACACGGACGTGTGGGCTGGTCCTCTTAGGCACCACACAGAACGTGTGGGAAGATTCCTTAATGCCCACACGTGTGGCAGTTATCAGCGTCCAATAAAAATGACAGCAGTTCTCGTGAGTGCTAAAGTTTCTATTTTTTACAGCAAGTTCAAGACTTTCCCCAAGTCTTCCCAACGGTTCTACTTGGCACAAATACTAATTAAACACAAAAAACACAACCAAAACAGAGGCTAGATAAATTATTTATTACTAAACAGGAGCAAAAAGCAAGGAATAAAAATAAAATTGGGTTGCATCCCAACAAGCGCTATCGTTTAACGCCCCTAGCTAGGCGTAACAAGCAAGGATAGATCTAGGTATTGCCATCTTTGGTAGGCAATCCATAAGTGGCTCTCATAATAGATTCATAAGGTAGTTTAATTTTCTTTCTAGGGAAGTGTTCCATGCCTTTTGTAACGCCCGGATAATCTTGCTACAGTAATCCCACGCTAATCATGGCACGTCATCCCGATTACTGTTGCTAACCTCGCAACGATCCGAAACCGTTCAAATTCAAATTCAAATTACAATTAACAATAAAAGTTTTCAAAAATTAAAACAAAAATGTTCGGGGGTTGCAGAATATTGCACTGGTAATTATAGTGTAGTCAACACATTTTAAGAACTGCCTAAGTATTTTAGAATGAATTAAAAACAAAAGAGAAAATAAATAAAAGAAAAAGACAAAACCTAACAAAAAAAAAGAGGGGCAACCCACTGGGCTCCGGCCCAGCAGGCCACCAGGCCAGCCGACCGGCCCACCCCGTTCCCACATAACCCCCCCGGAACCCTAGCCCGACCCCCACTTCCCCCCCCCCACTCCGAAAATATCTCCCTCCCCCCCATCTCTCCCGATTGGATCGGGAGGAGACGGCCACCCCGACGCCGTCGTTGCCGGCCCCGCCGATCGCCTCCTCGTCCTCCTCCTCGCCGGTCTTCCCCGACCGCCCCCGAGCCCGCTGCCCCGTTGCCCTACTCCCCCTCCTCCCCGTGAGCTTCCCCCTTCGCCCTCCTCTCCCCCTAGGTCGCCTCGGGCGTCGCCGCACGATGCGCTCCGGCGCCACCGTCGCCGCGCCGGGCCATCTCGCCCCCGGCCCCTCACCGCTTCCTGTGCGGCTCCCCTGCCGCTGCTCTACCTCCCCCCCCCCTGCGCACGCGCCGCATCGCCCGCGCCCCGCGCGTGGACTCGCCCGCTCTGCTTCCCCCGCTCGGCTCCACCACGACCTTGCTCCGCGCTGCTCCTCCTCCTCCCCCCTGCTCGACGCGCCACCGCGCGCGCCCGGCGCTCGTCGCCGTGGCCACCGTGCGCGTGCGCCCCGTGCACGCCTCGCCGTCCCGCTCGTCGCGCCCGACCCTCCTCTTGTCGTGCTGCCGCGGCTCCGCCGCCCCCCCAACCACGCTGCTGGCCCGCGCCGCGGCCAACCCCTCTCCGTCGACGCCCCGGCTCCGGCCGCTCCGGCCGCCGCGGCCGACGACTCCCCTGGCCGGTGCCCTGCTGCGTTGGGTCAGGGGCTCGGCCCGCTAACGGGCGCCCCGTGGCTCCTGCACCCGCGCGCCCATGCGCCCGCACCCGTTAAGGCCCCCTGGGGCCACTGACAGAGGGGGCCCACGCCCCAGAACGCTTTATTAAAAAAAAAAGGAATTAAAATTAATAGTAATAAAAATAATTAATTAATTAATTAATTAATTAAGGAATTAATTAAGTTAATTAATCATAATTAGATTAATCAAATTAACTAATTAGTCTAATTGAACTGTGATTAGTTTAGCTAAAACCTAATTAACCTAAACAGTGTATGACAGGTGGGTCCCACTGGACCCACATGTCAGTTTGACCCAGTCAACTCTGTTGACTGCTGACGTCAGCATGACATCAATGCTGATGTCATTAATTTATTTTCGAATTAATTTAGTTAATTAATTAAATTCCAGAAATTAATAAAATCTTTAGAAAATCATATCTTTTAATCCGTAACTCGGATTAAAATAATTTCAACATGAAAGTTGCTCAGAACGACGAGACGAAGCCGGATACGCAGCCCGTTCGTCCACCACACCTCCCTAACCTATCGAACTCGCAACTTTCCCCCCCTCCGGCTCCTGTGCCCGAAAACGCGAAACACCGGGGATACTTTCCCGGATTTTATCCCCCTTCACCGGTATCACCTGTTACCGCGTTAGGGCACCTCTAACGTCGTTACTTGTCATGTCATGCATCACTATGCATATGCTTGCTTATATATTTATTGTTTTCCCCCCCCTCTTCTCTCGATAGACACCGAGACCGACGCCGCTACTACCCAGTACGACTACGGAGTTGACGATCCCTCTCTCTTGCCAGAGCAACCAGGCAAGCCCCCCTTTGATCACCAGATACCGCCTACTCTTCTCTATACTGCTTGCATTAGAGTAGTGTAGCATGTTACTGCTTCTCGTTAATCCTATACTGATGCATAGCCTGTCCTTGCTACTACTGTTGTTACCTTTACCTGCAAACCTAATGCTTAGTATAGGATGCTAGTTTATCATCAGTGGCCCTACATTCTTGTCCGTCTGCCATGCTATACTATTGGGCCGTGATCACTCGGGAGGTGATCACGGGTATATACTATATACTTTAAACATGATACATGTGGTGACCAAAGTCGGGTTGGCTCGAGGAGTACCCGCGAGTGATTCACGGATTGGGGGCTGAAAGGACCTTTGTCCCGACGGCCCTCTGTGTGGATCTTTGTGGCGGAGCGACAGGGCAGGTTCCGACCACCTAGGAGAGAGGTGGGCTTGGCCCTGTTCGGCGTTCGCGGACACTTAACACGCTTAACGAGATCTGGGTATTTGATCTGAGTCTGGCCATTTGGTCTATACGCACTAACCATCTACGCGGGAGTAGTTATGGGTATCCCGACGTCGTGGTATCAGCCGAAGCTTTCGTGACGTCAGCGACTGAGTGGCGCGCGCCGGATTGGACTGGAAAGCCACTAGGCTAGGTCTGCTTCCGGCCGCGTACGCAACGTGCAGGTGTGCAAAGGGCGATGGGCCCAGACCCCTGCGCCATAGGATTTAGACCGGCGTGCTGACCTCTCTGTTGTGCCTAGGTAGGGCTGCGACGTGTTGATCTTCCGAGGCCGGGCATGACCCAGGAAAGTGTGTCCGGCCAAATGGGATCGAGCGTGTTGGGGTATGTGGTGCACCCCTGCAGGGAAGTTTATCTATTCGAATAGCCGTGTCCCTCGGTAAAAGGACGACCCGGAGTTGTACCTTGACCTTATGACAACTAGAACCGGATACTTAATAAAACACACCCTTCCAAGTGCCAGATACAACCGGTGATCGCTCTCTCACAGGGCGACGAGGGGAGGATCATCGGTTAGGATTATGCTATATGATGCTACTTGGAGGACTTCAGTCTACTCTCTTCTACATGCTGCAAGACGAAGGCTCCCAGAAGCGTAGTCTTCGACAGGATTAGCTATCCCCCTCTTATTCCGGCTTTCTGCAATTCAGTCCACTTATAATAGCCTTATCCCAGTTGATACCATTGCATACATATGTAGTGTAGCTCCTTGCTTGCGAGTACTTTGGATGAGTACTCACGGTTGCTTTCTCCTTCTTTTCCCTCTATCCCTTCTACCTGGTTGTCGCAACCAGATGTCGGAGCCGAGGAGCCAGATGCCACCGTCGACGACGACTCCTGCTACACCGGAGGTGCCTACTACTACGTGTTGCCCGCTGACGACGACCAGGAGTAGCTTAGGAGGATTCCCAGGCAGGAGGCCTGCGCCTCTTTCGATCTGTATCCCAGTTTGTGCTAGCCATCTTATGGCAACTTGTTTAACTTATGTCTGTACTCAGATATTGTTGCTTCCGCTGACCCGTCTGTGATCGAGCTCTTGTATTCGAGCCCTCGAGGCCCCTGGCTTGTAATATGATGCTTGTATGACTTATTTTATTTGTAGAGTTGTGTTGTGATATCTTCCCGTGAGTCCCTGATCTTGATCGTACACGTTTGCGTGTATGATTAGTGTACGGTCAAGCCGGGGCGTCACAAGTTGGTATCAGAGCCGACTGCCTGTAGGAATCCCCCCTTCCACACTCCTTGGCCGAAGTCGAGTCTAGACATTGCAAAAACTTTTACTAACTAGGCTGTGTGCCTTACGGGCCCACGTCGCCATCGGGTGATATTAGGATCTTTTACTCCTCGATCCTTACTCTGGGACTCTGATCTCTCTTCTACTCGGGTTAAACGAATTTATTAACTCTGACACTAGGATCCCGTTACGACATTCACCCCAAAGTTGGATAAGCCCTAGTTATTCTTTAGAGTAGTATTTGAACATTGTCCACCTTGTCATTTGACTCCTGTGAAAACATCTTTGTTTTCAGATGGAACCCACGAGGCAGGTCGTGCGCCACACGACGGCCATTGGTGCCTCAGGATCACCTGCTGTGTTGGTTGAGATGATGACCTATCTGGGTTATCGCTGGCACCCTGAGTACACCGTCTATGAGGAGTACCAGGGCTTTAACCAGGAGCAGTACCGTGCCACCGTCCACCTCTACTCCCGGGATTATGACTCCACTACTGTGCTGCACACCGCTTATGGTGTTGGAGTGACCATCGATATGGCAGTTCACGATGCTGCCTATGCTGCTCTGACACGCCTTCGTAGGGAGTACCGGGAGTTGGACACCTCCCCCTTTAGGCACATTGCTATCGCATCTGATATTGGTGCGGAGGGCTACTACACTGCTGCCTACTCCACTGTCACCCGCGAGCCCTTCCACCATCAGAACTTTGTTCTGTATGCTGATGGTCTGGATCGAGCTAACCGAGCTCTTCGCCACGAGTTGTACACCACTCGTCAGCACCTCTACCGTGCTTTGACGATGTTACACCCCTTTGTTGGATCTGGGGAGCACCTTCTCTCTTTGTTAAGAAGAAGGATGGGACAAACCGATTAGTCCAAGACTACCGTCCTATAAACCAAGCTACCATTCAGAATAAATACCCACTTCCTCGGATCAATGATCTTTATGATCAGCTGGCTGGCTCATCAGTGTTCTCCAAACTCGACTTGAGGTTAGGTTACCACCAGATCCGTGTTCGTGAAGAGGACATTCCAAAAACCGCCTTCGTTACTCGGTATGGATCATACGAGTACACCGTCATGTCATTCGGCTTAACGAATGCTCCAGCCACCTTCTCTCGTCTGATGAATTATATATTCATGGATTACCTCGACAAGTTCGTCGTGGTTTATTTGGACGATATCCTTGTATTTTCCAAGAACAAGGAGGAGCATGCTGAACATCTTCGTCTTGTGCTGGAAAAACTTCGAGAACATCAGCTGTATGCTAAGTATTCCAAGTGTGAATTCTGGCTCCCCGAAGTAACCTATCTTGGGCATGTCATCTCCAAGGATGGTATTGCCGTCAACCCTGAACGAGTTCAGGCTATTCTCGATTGGACTCCTCCTAAGAATGTGAAGCAAGTCCGAAGTTTTCTCGGTCTCGCCAGCTATTGCCGTCGATTCGTCGAGAACTTCTCCAAGATTGCCAGGCCTCTGACTAGTTTATTGCATAAGGGTGTCAAGTTCGACTGGACAAACAAGTGTCAGGAAAGTTTCCAGGCGCTCAAAGACAAATTGACTTCTGCCCCCGTGCTTGCACCACCTGATACTAAGAAGGACTTCGTCATTTACTGCGACGCTTCCCGTCAAGGATTAGGCTGTGTCCTAATGCAAGAGCGCAGAGTGATTGCTTATGCCTCTCGTCAACTGCGCCCTCATGAAGCAAACTACCCAGTTCACGACCTCGAGCTTGCTGCTGTCATTCATGCACTGAAGCAGTGGCGACATTACCTTCTCGGTAATCGTTGCGAGATCTTCACCGACCATCAAAGTCTGAAGTATCTGTTTACTCAGCCAGATTTAAATCTACGTCAGCAAAGATGGATTGAGACTGTTGCAGACTTTGACGTGGGTATATCCTATACCCCCGGCAAGGCTAATGTAATGGCTGACGCCTTGAGCCGCAAGTATTACTGTAACCACCTCCAGGCTCACAAAGTTCACCCATCGCTTGTTGAAGAATTTAGAAGGCTGAACCTCCATATTGTTCCTCCGGGATCACTCGCTCCCCCTCCCGAAGGTTTCCCCAAACAGAACCTCCATGTTGTTTCCAAGGGTTCTCTCAATACCCTGGTTGCGAAACCAGATCTTGTGGACACCATCAAATGGATACAGAAGTGTGACGATGAAGTCCTCAAGATTAAGCGCGACCTCAAAAGGGGAAAGCTCTCATTCTTCACGATCGCCGACGATGGCGCCTTGTATTTCAAAGGCCGCTTAGTGGTACCATGTTCGAAGAAAAACCTGGATAAGACTATAAGGGTTATGCAAGAAGCCCATGATACGCCTCTGTCCATCCATCCTGGTAGTACAAAGATGTACCAGGATATTCGTCAAAGATTCTGGTGGTCTAATATGAAGCAGGACATTGCTCGTTATGTTGCTGAATGTGACGTTTGTCGCCGAATCAAAGCAGAGCATCAAAGGCCTGCTGGAACTCTGCAACCTATCTCTATTCCTGAATGGAAATGGGACCATGTTGAGATGGACTTCGTCACTGGTTTTCCCAAATCGCAGAAAGGTAATGATGCTATTCTTGTCGTCATTGACCGGCTTTCCAAAGTTGCCCATTTTCTGGCGGTCAAAGAGACAATCACGGCTAGTCAGCTTGCTACTCTCTACATGGCCAGAATTGTTTCACTTCACGGTATCCCACTGGTTATCAGTTCAGACCGTGGCAGCTTATTCACTTCAAGGTTTTGGGCAAGTTTCCAAGAAGCTATGGGGACTCATCTGTCGTTCAGTACTGCGTTCCATCCTCAGTCACAAGGGCAAGTTGAACGTGTCAACCAAGTTCTCGAAGACATGCTTCGAGCTTGTGTAATCTCATTCGGCAAGAAATGGGAGGAATCTCTTCCATATGCCGAGTTCTCTTATAATAATAGCTATCAAGCTAGTCTGAAGATGTCCCCCTTCGAAGTGCTTTATGGACGGAAGTGTCGAACCCCTCTGAACTGGTCAGAAACTGGGGAACGCCCACTCTTCGGTCCGGATATTATCCAACAGGCCGAAGAACAAGTTCGCATTATTCGCGAGCATCTCAAGACTGCTCAGTCACGTCAGAAAAGTCAGTATGACCGTCATCACCAAGACATGGTCTATCAACCTGGCGAAAAGGCTTATCTTCGAGTTACACCAATGAAGGGTGCTCACCGCTTCGGGATCAAGGGCAAGCTAGCTCCCCGCTATATTGGCCCATTCACTATTCTGGAAAGGCGTGGAAAAGTGGCATATCAACTGGAGCTTCCGCCGAACCTTTCTCAGGTTCACGATGTGTTCCACGTGTCACAACTCCGACGCTGTTTCAAGGACCCAATCCGAGCAGTGGATCATGAAGTGCTCGAATTGCAACAGGACCTCTCCTATAAGGAGCATCCGGTCCGCATTCTCGACCAAGCTGAACGCCGCACACGCCAGAAGGCGATCAAGTTCCTCAAGGTCCAGTGGTCGAATCACTCTGAGGACGAAGCTACCTGGGAACGCGAGGATCGCCTGCGTGATGAATACCCCGCACTGTTTCCTTCTACCTCCTAAATCTCGGGACGAGATTTCTTGTAGTGGAGGAGATTTGTAACGCCCGGATAATCTTGCTACAGTAATCCCACGCTAATCATGGCACGTCATCCCGATTACTGTTGCTAACCTCGCAACGATCCGAAACCGTTCAAATTCAAATTCAAATTACAATTAACAATAAAAGTTTTCAAAAATTAAAACAAAAATGTTCGGGGGTTGCAGAATATTGCACTGGTAATTATAGTGTAGTCAACACATTTTAAGAACTGCCTAAGTATTTTAGAATGAATTAAAAACAAAAGAGAAAATAAATAAAAGAAAAAGACAAAACCTAACAAAAAAAAAGAGGGGCAACCCACTGGGCTCCGGCCCAGCAGGCCACCAGGCCAGCCGACCGGCCCACCCCGTTCCCACATAACCCCCCCGGAACCCTAGCCCGACCCCCACTTCCCCCCCCCACTCCGAAAATATCTCCCTCCCCCCCCATCTCTCCCGATTGGATCGGGAGGAGACGGCCACCCCGACGCCGTCGTTGCCGGCCCCGCCGATCGCCTCCTCGTCCTCCTCCTCGCCGGTCTTCCCCGACCGCCCCCGAGCCCGCTGCCCCGTTGCCCTACTCCCCCTCCTCCCCGTGAGCTTCCCCCTTCGCCCTCCTCTCCCCCTAGGTCGCCTCGGGCGTCGCCGCACGATGCGCTCCGGCGCCACCGTCGCCGCGCCGGGCCATCTCGCCCCCGGCCCCTCACCGCTTCCTGTGCGGCTCCCCTGCCGCTGCTCTACCTCCCCCCCCCTGCGCACGCGCCGCATCGCCCGCGCCCCGCGCGTGGACTCGCCCGCTCTGCTTCCCCCGCTCGGCTCCACCACGACCTTGCTCCGCGCTGCTCCTCCTCCTCCCCCCCTGCTCGACGCGCCACCGCGCGCGCCCGGCGCTCGTCGCCGTGGCCACCGTGCGCGTGCGCCCCGTGCACGCCTCGCCGTCCCGCTCGTCGCGCCCGACCCTCCTCTTGTCGTGCTGCCGCGGCTCCGCCGCCCCCCCAACCACGCTGCTGGCCCGCGCCGCGGCCAACCCCTCTCCGTCGACGCCCCGGCTCCGGCCGCTCCGGCCGCCGCGGCCGACGACTCCCCTGGCCGGTGCCCTGCTGCGTTGGGTCAGGGGCTCGGCCCGCTAACGGGCGCCCCGTGGCTCCTGCACCCGCGCGCCCATGCGCCCGCACCCGTTAAGGCCCCCTGGGGCCACTGACAGAGGGGGCCCACGCCCCAGAACGCTTTATTAAAAAAAAAGGAATTAAAATTAATAGTAATAAAAATAATTAATTAATTAATTAATTAATTAATTAAGGAATTAATTAAGTTAATTAATCATAATTAGATTAATCAAATTAACTAATTAGTCTAATTGAACTGTGATTAGTTTAGCTAAAACCTAATTAACCTAAACAGTGTATGACAGGTGGGTCCCACTGGACCCACATGTCAGTTTGACCCAGTCAACTCTGTTGACTGCTGACGTCAGCATGACATCAATGCTGATGTCATTAATTTATTTTCGAATTAATTTAGTTAATTAATTAAATTCCAGAAATTAATAAAATCTTTAGAAAATCATATCTTTTAATCCGTAACTCGGATTAAAATAATTTCAACATGAAAGTTGCTCAGAACGACGAGACGAAGCCGGATACGCAGCCCGTTCGTCCACCACACCTCCCTAACCTATCGAACTCGCAACTTTCCCCCCCTCCGGCTCCTGTGCCCGAAAACGCGAAACACCGGGGATACTTTCCCGGATTTTATCCCCCTTCACCGGTATCACCTGTTACCGCGTTAGGGCACCTCTAACGTCGTTACTTGTCATGTCATGCATCACTATGCATATGCTTGCTTATATATTTATTGTTTTCCCCCCCCTCTTCTCTCGATAGACACCGAGACCGACGCCGCTACTACCCAGTACGACTACGGAGTTGACGATCCCTCTCTCTTGCCAGAGCAACCAGGCAAGCCCCCCTTTGATCACCAGATACCGCCTACTCTTCTCTATACTGCTTGCATTAGAGTAGTGTAGCATGTTACTGCTTCTCGTTAATCCTATACTGATGCATAGCCTGTCCTTGCTACTACTGTTGTTACCTTTACCTGCAAACCTAATGCTTAGTATAGGATGCTAGTTTATCATCAGTGGCCCTACATTCTTGTCCGTCTGCCATGCTATACTATTGGGCCGTGATCACTCGGGAGGTGATCACGGGTATATACTATATACTTTAAACATGATACATGTGGTGACCAAAGTCGGGTTGGCTCGAGGAGTACCCGCGAGTGATTCACGGATTGGGGGCTGAAAGGACCTTTGTCCCGACGGCCCTCTGTGTGGATCTTTGTGGCGGAGCGACAGGGCAGGTTCCGACCACCTAGGAGAGAGGTGGGCTTGGCCCTGTTCGGCGTTCGCGGACACTTAACACGCTTAACGAGATCTGGGTATTTGATCTGAGTCTGGCCATTTGGTCTATACGCACTAACCATCTACGCGGGAGTAGTTATGGGTATCCCGACGTCGTGGTATCAGCCGAAGCTTTCGTGACGTCAGCGACTGAGTGGCGCGCGCCGGATTGGACTGGAAAGCCACTAGGCTAGGTCTGCTTCCGGCCGCGTACGCAACGTGCAGGTGTGCAAAGGGCGATGGGCCCAGACCCCTGCGCCATAGGATTTAGACCGGCGTGCTGACCTCTCTGTTGTGCCTAGGTAGGGCTGCGACGTGTTGATCTTCCGAGGCCGGGCATGACCCAGGAAAGTGTGTCCGGCCAAATGGGATCGAGCGTGTTGGGGTATGTGGTGCACCCCTGCAGGGAAGTTTATCTATTCGAATAGCCGTGTCCCTCGGTAAAAGGACGACCCGGAGTTGTACCTTGACCTTATGACAACTAGAACCGGATACTTAATAAAACACACCCTTCCAAGTGCCAGATACAACCGGTGATCGCTCTCTCACAGGGCGACGAGGGGAGGATCATCGGTTAGGATTATGCTATATGATGCTACTTGGAGGACTTCAGTCTACTCTCTTCTACATGCTGCAAGACGAAGGCTCCCAGAAGCGTAGTCTTCGACAGGATTAGCTATCCCCCTCTTATTCCGGCTTTCTGCAATTCAGTCCACTTATAATAGCCTTATCCCAGTTGATACCATTGCATACATATGTAGTGTAGCTCCTTGCTTGCGAGTACTTTGGATGAGTACTCACGGTTGCTTTCTCCTTCTTTTCCCTCTATCCCTTCTACCTGGTTGTCGCAACCAGATGTCGGAGCCGAGGAGCCAGATGCCACCGTCGACGACGACTCCTGCTACACCGGAGGTGCCTACTACTACGTGTTGCCCGCTGACGACGACCAGGAGTAGCTTAGGAGGATTCCCAGGCAGGAGGCCTGCGCCTCTTTCGATCTGTATCCCAGTTTGTGCTAGCCATCTTATGGCAACTTGTTTAACTTATGTCTGTACTCAGATATTGTTGCTTCCGCTGACCCGTCTGTGATCGAGCTCTTGTATTCGAGCCCTCGAGGCCCCTGGCTTGTAATATGATGCTTGTATGACTTATTTTATTTGTAGAGTTGTGTTGTGATATCTTCCCGTGAGTCCCTGATCTTGATCGTACACGTTTGCGTGTATGATTAGTGTACGGTCAAGCCGGGGCGTCACACCTTTCCTTAACGGAAATTGAAATCTAATATTTCCTTCCTTCATATCAATAATTGCACCAATCGTTCTAAGGAAAGGTCTACCAAGAATAATAGGACATGAAGGATTGCAATCTACGTTAAGAACAATAAAATCTACGGGCACATAATTCCTATTTGCAACAATAAGAACATCATTAATTCTTCCCATAAGTTTCTTAATAGTGAAATCCGCAAGGTGCAAATTTAGAAAGCAATCATCAAAATCATGGAAACCTAACAAATCACACAAAGTCTTTGGAATCATGGAAACACTAGCACCCAAATCACATAAAGCAAAGCATTCATGATCTTTAGTTTTAATTTTAATAGTTGGTTCCCACTCATCATAAAGTTTTCTAGGAATAGAAACTTCCAATTCAAGTTTTTCTTCATAAGATTGCATCAAGGTATCAACGATATGTTTAGTAAACGCTTTATTTTGACTATAAGCGTGAGGAGAATTTAGCACGGATTGCAACAAGAAAATAAAATCAATCAAAGAGCAATTTTCATAATTAAATTCCTTGAAATCCAAAATAGTGGGTTTAGCAACATCTAGGGTTTTAATTTCTTCAATCCCACTTTTATCAATTTTAGAATCAAGATCTAAATACTCCGAATTCTTAGAACGCCTTCTAGGTAAAGATGGATCATATTCAGTCCCATCATTATCAAGATTCATATTGCAAAACAAAGATTTAATAGGGGACACATCAATAACTTTTAGATCTTCATCTTTATTTTCATAGGAACTAGAAGAACACGCTCTTACAAAGGCATCTTTCTTAGCGCGCATCCTAGCGGTTCTTTCTTTGCACTCATCAATGGAAATTCTCATGGCTTTGAGAGACTCATTGATATCATGCTTAGGTGAAATAGATCTAAGTTTCAAAGAATCAACATCAAGAGAAATTCGATCAACGTCCCTAGCCAACTCATCAATCTTAAGCAATTTTTCTTCAATCATAGCATTGAAATTCTTTTGCAAAGTAATAAATTCTTTAATATTAGATTCAAAATCAGAGGGCATCTTATTATAATTTCCATAAAGAATTGTTGTAGGAATTACCATAATTATTAGAGGGATTACTAGGATAAGGCCTAGGATTGAAATTTCCTCTATACGCGTTGTTACCAAAATTGTTCCTACCAACAAAATTCACATCCATAGATTCATTATTATTCTCAATCAAAGTAGACAAGGGCATATCATTGGGATCAGAAGAAACACTTTTACTAGCAAATAATTTCATAAGTTCATCCATCTTTCCACTCAAAACATTAATTTCTTCTATCGCATGCACCTTTTTATTAGTAGATCTTTCAGTATGCCATTGAGAATAATTAACCATAATATTATCTAGGAGTTTAGTAGCTTCTCCTAAAGTGATTTCCATAAAAGTGCCTCCCGCGGCCGAATTTAAAAGATTTCTAGAAGCAAAATTCAATCCGGCATAAATTTTTTGAATAATCATCCACAAATTCAAACCATGAGTAGGGCAATTACATATCATTAATTTCATTCTCTCCCAAGCTTGTGCAACATGTTCATGATCAAGTTGCTTAAAATTCATAATATCGTTTCTAAGAGAGATGATCTTAGCGGGAGGAAAATACTTAGAGATAAAAGCATCTTTGCACTTATTCCATGAATCAATACTATTTTTAGGCAAAGACGAAAACCAAGCTTTAGCACGATCTCTAAGCGAGAAAGGAAATAGGTTCAATTTAACAATATCATTGTCCACATCTTTCTTGTTTTGCATATCGCATAAATCAACGAAGCTATTAAGATGGGTAGCGGCATCTTCACTAGGAAGGCCGGAAAACGGATTTTTCATGACAAGATTCAGCAAAGCAGTATTAATTTCACAAGATTCAGCATCGGTAAGAGGAGCAATCGGAGTGCTAATAAAATCATTGTTGTTGGTATTGGTAAAGTCACACAATTTAGTGTTATCTTGAGCCATCGTGACAAGCAAGCAATCCAACACACAAGCAAACAAAAAGCAAGCGGGCAAAAAGAGGCAAATAGAGAAAGAGAGGGAGGATAGAGATAGAGGGTGAATAAAACGGCAAGGGTGAAGTGGGGGAGAGGAAAACGAGAGGCAAATGGCAAATAATGTAATGCGGGAGATAAGGGTATGTGATGGGTACTTGTTATATTGACTTTTGCGTAGACCTCCCCGGCAACGGCGCCAGAAATCCTTCTTGCTACCTCTTGAACACTGCGTTGGTTTTCCCCGAAGAGGAAGGGATGATGCAGCAAAGTAGCGTAAGTATTTCCCTCAGTTTTTGAGAACCAGGGTATCAATCCAGTAGGAGGCTACGCGCGAGTCCCTCGTACCTGCACAAAACAAATAAATCCTCGCAACCAACGTGATAAGGGGTTGTCAATCCCTACACAACCACTTACCAGAGTGAGATCTGATAGATATGATAAGATAATATTTTTGGTATTTTTATGATAAAGATGCAAAGTAAAATAAAAGCAAAGTAAAAGCAAAAGGAAATAACTAAGTATTGATAGATTAATATGATGAAGATAGACCCGGGGGCCATAGGTTTCACTAGTGGCTTCTCTCGAGAGCATAAGTATTCTATGGTGGGTGAACAAATTACTGTTGAGCAATTGACATAATTGAGCATAGTTATGAGAATATCTAGGTATGATCATGTATATAGGCATCACGTCCGAGACAAGTAGACCGACTCCTGCCTGCATCTACTACTATTACTCCACTCATCGACCGCTATCCAGCATGCATCTAGAGTATTAAGTTAATGAAAACAGAGTAATGCCTTAAGCAAGATGACATGATGTAGAGGGATAAACTCATGCAATATGATGAAAACCCCATCTTGTTATCCTCGATGGCAACAATACAATACGTGCCTTGCTGCCCCTACTGTCACTGGGAAAGGACACCGCAAGATTGAACCCAAAGCTAAGCACTTCTCCCATTGCAAGAAAGATCAATCTAGTAGGCCAAACCAAACTGATAATTCAAAGAGACTTGCAAAGATAACCAATCATACATAAAATAATTCAGAGAAGATTCAAATATTGTTCATAGATAGACTTGATCATAAACCCACAATTCATCGGTCTCAACAAACACACCACAAAAAGAAGATTACATCAAATAGATCTCCACAAGAGAGGGGGAGAACATTGTATTGAGATCCAAAAAGAGAGAAGAAGCCATCTAGCTACTAACTATGGACCCGTAGGTCTGAACTAAACTACTCACACTTCATCGGAGGGGCTATGGTGTTGATGTAGAAGCCCTCCGTGATCGATGCCCCCTCCGGCGGAGCTCCGAAACAGGCCCCAAGATGGAATCTCATGGATACAGAAAGTTGCGGCGGTGGAATTGGGGTTTTGGCTCCGTATCTGATCGTTTGGGGGTACGTAGGTATATATAGGAGGAAGGAGTACATCGGTGGAGCAACAGGGGGCCCACGAGGGTGGAGGGCGCGCCTGGGGGGTAGGCGCGCCCCCCTACCTTGTGGCTTCCTCTTTTGTGTATTGACGTAGGGTCCAAGTCTCCTGGGTCTTGTTCGTTGAGAAAATCACGTCCCGAAGGTTTCATTCCGTTTGGACTCCGTTTGATATTCCTTTTCTTCGAAACCCTAAAATAGGCAAAAAAACAACCGTTCTGGGATGGGCCTCCGGTTAATAGGTTAGTCCCAAAAATAATATAAAAATGGATAATAAAGACAATAATGTCCAAAACAGTAGATAATATAGCATGGAGCAATCAAAAATTATAGATACGTTGGAGACGTATCAGGCGCCAACTGTCGTGGATCTAAGACTGACAGTAGAATGGGGGTAGGTATGAGGAGGCAAGATCCTAGCTATGGCAAAGTTGTACACGCGAGTTTTACGAGTTCAGACCCTTCGTGGAGGAAGTAACAGCCCTACGTCTCATTGCCCGGAGGCGGTCGACTGGATTATGTATGCGTGTGTTTACAGGGGATGCGAACCCTTGTGCCAGTGGAGGGGGTGGCTTATATAGAGTGCGCCCAGAACCCAGCCAGCCCACGTTACAAGGGTTTTAAGGTACATCAAGAGGGGGGCATTACTGGTAACGCTAGCAATAAAGTGACATAAATGCTTATTAACTCTATGAAGTAAACGTCCGACCGTTGTCGTGCAGAGTGACTTGAGATCTTCTGTCCGTCGAGTGTTTACAGTGGTCAAGTGAATTTGAGTCTTCCGTGTGGAATGTCTCGTAGTCGAGTGGATGATGATATCCCTCGAATGCTTCTGGTTTTAGGATGGTGTCCTAGGGGAGGGTGTTTAGGTCAGGCCTATGACCCTACCCTAGGTACATAGCTTCATCACCTCCCAAAGGCCAAAATTCGGCTATTTAAGTCGGGCAGTGACCGCCAGCCCTAGCCACATTCGCTTCCTCCCTTCCCATGCCGCTAGCCCGAGCCGCATCCACTTTTCTCCCTCCCGGCCTCTCTCTTTGCTCGCCGCCGCGACAACCATGGCCCGGTAGAGGGTGGCCACTCAGTACTTCTAACGCCAGTTCAATCATCCCCAGCAGATGATTTGCCTTTAATCCCGTTTTTCTCCTGACAGTTAATTGCCGCTAATTAAGTGTTGTGGTGTAGTGGCTGTGCTGATACTAGAGCGGCGCCTCCAGCTGCTCTAGGAGATCCGGGCTAGGCGCGTCGCCCGGATCGAAATGACCTGCCTTTGGACTCGCCGGAGCCGGATGAGGAGGACAGGGAGCAGCAACTAGAGGCGGACAAGGACCCCCAGCCCATGGAGGGGGCTGGTCTGTAGGAGAAGGCACAGCCGGCTGCGGGCTTCGCCATGGAGGACGCCATGGCGGAGTTTGAGGTCACCCAAACAGAGGAGATGGCGGAGCAGACCGTCATTCTGAAGTCCATCCTGGATAAGGCCGCGGTGAAGGCCAACTGGCGCTTCATCCGCTAGCAAAGTCCGGAGATTGACGAAATGTTCACCTCTAGTGAGTCCAACGATGAGCCGGAGTTTCCGCAGGCGCCCATCTACCCGGAACCCAACACGGAGATCATGAACATTTCCGATGATGAGTAGTTTGGGTAGATATGATATTTACGTACTATGTTGCTTTTTATTCTGCATGATTTGTATGGCTTTGAGGTATCAAGCTTGAGGTACTTGAATACGGGGCATGAATTTTAAGGTGTGGCCGGTCTATGTCCGCGGACACCGCAAGATACATTAAGAGCATGGTTAACAATATAGCCAGCTGCTGGCTATATGATCTTGCCACATCATTTATAGCTAATCTTATAGCCAACAAGTACAATAGTTGCATAGAAATATGTACTACTTTACTGATACAGGGCCCACCTCTCTCACACATAAAATGTCTAGGAGCGCGTGCTACAGCCGGCTGTTAGTTAGTAGCCCACTTTTCTTCTCCCTTCTCTTCTCTCTCCGCCAACTCATCAAAATATAATATTTAAAGTCTCACAGCCAGCCTATGTCATCCTATTGTATTTTTTTGCGGGAAACTGTCGATCTATTCATCTTCAATCATGGCAGTACAAGAAACACCAGAAATAATGAAATTACATCTAGATTCGTAAACCATCTAGCGACAACTACACACACTGAAGCGAGCCGAAAGCGCGCCGCCGTCATCGCCCCTCCCTCGTCGGAGCCGGGCACAACTTGTTGTAGTAGACGGTCGGGAAGTCGTCGTGCTAAGACCCATAGGACCAACGTGCCAGAACAACAACCGCCGCCGATAAAGAGAAATTTAGATCGAAAGGATCCAACCCGAAAACACATGAACAAAGACGAACAAGGACCAGATCCGAGCGGATCCACCAAAGACAAACACCGACCGAATCCTGCGAGATTCGCCGGAGACACACCTCCACACGTCCTCTGACGATGCTAGACACAACATCAGGACGGGGGCTAGGCGGGGAGAACCTTATTCCATCTTCAAGAAGCTGCCGCCGTCTCATCTTCTTGAGCAGGACACAAATTCTAGCAAAACTTGAGGAAGCATCTAAAAACGAAGCCCTCCTGCCGACGAGGACCGGGATCCACCACGCACCCATGGCCCTAAGGCCACAGGAGACGTGAGAGATTGGCACCCATGGCCCTAAGGCCACAGGAGACGTGAGAGATCGGCGACGCCGTCGACGGGAGAAAAAACCCTTGCTGCCTTCCATTGGAGGAGGGACAAAGAGAGGTATCGTTCATCCTATTGTACTTGCTCTAACATGGTGTTTCCATTAAAAATGCCGCATGCATTTTTGTTTTTGCAGGAATTTTATATCTACCCATCAAACATCATATAGCATTACAAAGAACATGGAAGGACCAGCCGGTGTTTCTTGGCCTTGAGAAAGAACACGGCCCGTGGTGAAACCGGATTGCCTGGGTGGCTCTGTCGTCTAGTAACAGCTTCCTCGCACTCGTCGGATTCCGCGGGCAGCGAACACGAGAGTGAGAAGGTCTGCCCGATCCCAAGCATCATCGTCGATGGGCTCGCTCGGTAGCATAAAAGGCCACCGATAGATACACGCCTGCCTGTAATCCAAGAGCCAATCCCGGCTTCGCTGCTGGACGAAATCTCCAACAGACCGAGAAGGAGGCCTGATCGTAAATCGATCGACCTCTTGCTCGACGACAGGAACATGGACGCGAAGCAGCAGGCCGGCGGCGCGGCCGTGTGCGTCTACGGCTGATTTTCTGTGCCACCTAAGACAAGGCGTGTGTGTGGTGTGTGATATAGTTCGTTCACACATCCGTTTTATCACACGGAGGGGTCGGTGTGTGGGTGTTTAGCAGTTCACCCACACATCAGTTTTCAGTCATGCACAAGGGCTGGTGTATGGACATTTGCCATCTCGCCCACACGCCCGTCTCCTCTCCCACACGTAAACTGCTAGTTGCCATATATTTTTGCAGCGCACATGATAACTGTCTCTAGTGTGCTTTATAAGCAGGTGGAAACTCTTTTTTTTACCCGAGTTGTCATGTGTTTTTGCAGGATACACGGCAACTGCCTAGTGTGCACGTAAGTAGATGGCAACTGTCTTTTATCGAGTTGCCATGTGTTTTTGCATGGTACATGGCAACTGCCCCAACGTGCACGTACATGGCAACTGCCCTAACGTGCACGTAAGCAGATGGCAACTCTTCCTTTTTACATGGCAACTGCCCTAGCATGCTTGTGAGCACATGGCAACTCTCTCAACTGCCTAGTGTTAGTATGTGGCAACTCCTAAAGTTATGAAATCATGGCAACTACATTAGATCAGACCATACATGGCAACTGCAGTTGAGCAACCATGGCAACTGCAGTTGAGCAACCATGGCAACTGCAGTTGTCCGACATGGCAACCGTAATTCAGCGACATGGCAACTGCAGATAAACGAACATGGACGAGGGTCTGGACCATGGCAACTGCGGGCGCGCGGTGGGCGTCACGCGTCACGTGCGGGACCAGAAGGGTACGAGGCCTAACATACGGGCGTGTGGGCGTTATCAACTTCGCCCACACGCACGCGTGTGAGAGGGTTCAGGAGGGAAAAGAAGATGTGTGTGGGCATTAGTTGTTTTGCCCACACGTAGGTGTGTGGGCTGGTTGCTGTCCATGCCACACAAGGCGTGTGGCACAACTACCCGATACACCACACATGTGGCAGTTATCGGGACCCTAGTTTAAACAGTTTTGCTAAAGCACATCTATGTCATTGATCTTACGTCGAGATTCCTGTAGATATTTTTTTTTCTTTTTTCTTTTTCTCTTTATGTTTGATTCACTCATTTAGATGTGCAATAACTAGAGCATACGTAGATGTGCCCTAGACACACCCTAGTTTAAAATCACAAGATTCAGGTCAATTTTCGAGAATTCAACTCATATTTCCTTTGTCTCAAAATAAGTGTCTCAAGTTTAGTACAACTTTGTACTAAAGTTAATACAAAATTGAGACATTTATTTTAAAACAGAGAAAGTATTCAATAAAAACTTTTCCTAGGATCCAGGTGATTATTGCTCTATATTTTCAGTATTTTTGGTGTAGTCTTGGGGAGGGGGGGGGGGGGCCAAATTCTACAGGAATTATGGGGCCTAATTATTGACGACTATTCATTTCTAGGTCAGGGCTCATCTGCTCTCGGTAAACAGTAAATTTAAACAAAAAATAAAAAATAAAAAATGATTCTTTTTCTGCATACAAGATGTTCAAGCGCGTGATGTCCGTGCCAAATTTTAGCTTGTTCGGACATCCGAAGAGCTCATGGCAAAAAGAAAAAAAATCGGTCCAAACAGTGCGTGAACTGTAAACTTTTTCACAGACCCCAAATTTGTGTTTTTTGCTCGTGTTTTTTGCTGAGAGCTACTGAAATGTCCAAACTTCACGAAATTTGGCATGGACTTCACGCACATGAGTATCTCATCACAAAAAAATTCAGATTTTTTTGAATTGTTTTGCTATTTTAAGCAATTTTACTGTTTACTCAAGAGTCAAAACGCCACTTTTCATTATAGACACCTATTAAGAGTAACTATTTCCATGTTAAACGTTAATAAGGCAGTCTGGGTCTTTGGATCAACATACTTAGATGGAGAGTTTAGTGCTAAATGTATTTGGTGCTAAACATCAAAACCACGTGAGCACCGCAGGATTAGAGATATGTACAAGTAAGATTGATTTGGTTCTTCGCTCTTTGTGCTTTTACAATGATAGTAGATAGAATTCATGTATTTTATAAGGTAGTGAATGCACTTGTCTACATACCTACAATCAAACAAATCTTTCATCCCGTTTTATTTGAGATTCGAGAAAACTTCCATTCCATTTTATTTGGGATTAGAGTACAGCTAAACCTCTGTTAGTGGAGGGTTGCAGCAAAAACGCACCTCCTTTTCCTCGAGTATGTGCAAGGTATCAATTAATATAGCAATTGAGCAAATGTTCCAAGATCAAAGAATAAAATAGCTATCAACAACATATGAATTGAAGTGTAAAAACAATGCAATAAGTGTAAAAAAGAGCGCCATAAGGTGAGACGAGTCACATCTAGTTAACTTGTTTTCAGAACCTACATAACAAATTGTGACTCCGACTATTTTATTATATAGGAAAAAGCCTAATACATGTTAAAAATAGAGAAATATCCTGAAAATTCCCACAGAAATTAGAAACACCCAACATTTCTTTTTCTGGTCTCATCTTAATCGGATAAAAGATAGCCATTAGATTTATGTAACCGTGTCCTGCTGTCAGATGGACCTTACAATCACGCACATATATGACTTTAAGAATTCACGCACACAACATCGGTCACATATATGCCTTCAAAATGCATGTAACAACATTCATCCAATGGACCCTCCCAAAGTACCAAGTGTATCTCCATCTCAATTAGTACTTCCACAGTTCACAAATATAAGATGTTTTGGATATTTTAATATAAAGTACATGCGGACGTAAATGAGTGAACAAACACACTAAAATATATTTATATATACACTAAAAAAGTTAGGGGATCTATATTTGTGAACAGAGGGAGTACATACTAAACGTGAACAAGAACACCAAGATTCTCTCATACCAGCATACAATACAACTTAATATGTTTCAAAATTTTGTCACCAAGACAGAAACATGTGCTTGCAACAACCTTTTCCTAACCCTATCGCCACCAAGTCTCCTCCACGTCCTTGGTCCCGCTCCACTCTCCTGTTCGGCGATTCGTCGGCGCCAAAGGAATGGGGACTCATCCCTTTTAAAAAAAATCTTGTTTATACAACATGAGCTCATAACCATGTTAGAGTTTAAGGTGGTCTCAGATTCGTGTGCTCCAAGCGGATTGAACAATTCCCGCGAGGAATAAACATAAAAAATCCAAAAGAAATGTAATAAATAAATAAAGTTTTGGACAGTACGCTTAAGGTGTGACAAGTGGTAGCACCAGAGTGTTCCCGTCTTGTTCCTGTTTGTAAGAAAAGTAACCTGCTAGGTAGTCCCGACTGTCTACTAAAAGATTTGTCCGGTTCCGGTGAGGGAGAGGCGATGACGACAGCGCGTCTTCGGCTCGCTCCAGTGCTTGTAGTCGTCGCTAGATAATTCATGCAGCTGGTTATAATTTTTATTATTTATTGTGTTCTCCGTACTACCATGATTGATGAATAAATTGAAATTTCCTATCCATGCTCGTTGCGTGGAATAGTGCGTATAAAATACGGACCCAGTGAGCAACTTGGGCTGGCACATTTCAGTTGCTTTTTTTCCCGTTCACTAGTTTTTTGTGACGTTTTTCTCGTCCGTTCTGCTAGCTTTTGCACTGGTTTTCTATCTATTTTTTTTCTTTTTCTCATTCTTGTTGTAAAAGAAAATGTGTTGCTTTTCTACTGTTTTTTATTCTTTTTTGGCATTTAATTCTTCTTTCTTCTATTATTCATTTTATATTATATGAACACTTTTAAAATCCGTGATAATTTTTGAAAATTCATTATTTTTTAAATTCAAGCGTATTTTATAAATTCATGAACATTTTAAAAATCCATAATTTTTAAAATAAATTTTGAAACATTTGTTTAAAAATGACAAATGTTTATTCTAAATCTGTGTTTAAAACTACAATGAAGATTTTTTTAGATTCTTGAATATTATTTTAAGATTCACGAACTAGTTGTAACGAACATCCCAAAACAACCCATCATTGGAAAGTGTCATTCTGTTCCCAGGTGCATTATGCTAGATGAACAGTAAATTCTGAAAATTTGCAAGAAAAAATCAATTTTTTTGGAGATAAACATTGGTGAGTGTGAAGAATAGGCCTGGCGTGCTGGTGAAGTATTTTCCACTTGTGCCAAAAGGCCTGAATTATACGTGGCCTCTCTGCATTGCGCTACACAAAGGTAAGGGCCGTAAGGCCGTAAGGCATGCCTCATATAATCATTCCCCGGATCATGTCTTGGTTGGTAGTTTCTAGCAATGAGTTTTTCCTTCAAGTATTATCGAGTGCTCCCTAAGTATACTTTTTTGTGAACAGGCGACATTCGTGATACTTATATGGGTAAAGAAACAAACATGCACCCCAAAACGCTTCAAAAATTGCCTTCTTTGAGTACCAATTTTGTTCTCTTATGTCTGCTTTTTCTTTTACCTTGAGCACACCAAATGTTTCTTTTTTTCATATAATTTACACGGTAGTGAAACACTCAAAAAATTCATATACATCCCGGTGCATTCATTTTCGTGTGTCTGCTTTTTCTTTCACCTTGAGCACATCGAATGTTATTTCTTTCCGAAATTTTGCACTGTAGTTAAACGCTCAAAAAGAGTCATATAACATCCCGGCCCATCCACATTGGTCCAGTCAAAACACTGAGTGGTAGTTGGTAGTTGTACGTCACAATTGAAGTTGGCATTGTCTAGTTTGGTCGTGTATCATCATCTAGTCTAGTCTAGATCATCACATCACCAAAGGTGGCACCTTCCATTGGAACCTTGGTGTCCACATCCACAACCCTTTGCTCATTCCTATACACATACCTCCTGGCGAAGAAGGTGTAGACGAAGAGCGACACCAGCTCAAGCACAGCAAGCAGCCAGTAGAAGTTGTCGAGCTTGCCCATGTTCAAGTTGGTGCCGTCCAGCCAGCCTCCCGTCCCGTCGGCGCGCCTGGTGACCCGGTTGGCCACCTGGATGAGCAGGCTCCCCAGCCAAGCCGACACCCCGAGGATGCAGTAGAAGATGGAGCTGCCGACGGACTTCATCCCCGTGGACGCCTCGCTGTAGAAGAACTCGAGGAGCCCCACGAAGGAGGTGACGTCCACCACCCCGAGGAGGAAGAACTGCACCGTCAGCCAGAAGACGGACATGGGGATCCCGGTGGTGGCTTCCATGAGGCCGTTCTCCTCCGCGACCCTCTTCCTCTTGGCCTCCACCAGGGCGGCGACGCCGGTGGCCACGGTGGCCGAGAGGAACCCGATCCCGATGCGCTGCAGATGCGTGACGCCGCCCACGTATCCGGTGATCCTGCGCAGGAAGGGGACGATGAACCGGTCGTAGAGGACGAGGATCACCATCTGGAAGACGGTGGGGATGACGAAGAGCGTGGCCGGGGAGATGTGGACGCCGCCGAGCTTGGTGTCCATGGTGTTCCCCTGCTGCACGGTGAAGTTGAGGATGAGCGGCACCGGGATGTATCCGAGGACGGAGCTGAGGAAGATGGGCACCATCCGGAGGACGATCTTGGTCTCCTCCACCTGGGTCACGGTGCACAGCGACCATGGCCCTGTCTCTCCGGTCTCTACCACCGATTTCTCCAGGCACCTGTAGGAAGCTTTAGCTTCAGCCAAGTACGTATATTTCAGGGCTGTTCTTCAGATTTGGCAGGAGCTAGAGTACTTAGTACTTACCGAAAGCCATCTGTCCGCTGCAGCTCTTCAAGGACATTGTGATCATCTTGGTTCAGTTGCTTCAGTTCACTTGCGTTGTCAGGCAACTGAACATTTCTTTTCTTGAATGCCACCACAAGAACCTGTTTGATGCCAAGTGTTTGGTCGAATTGCCATTACTACTACTAGGAACGGATTGTAATCTTGAATGAATCTGAAAAAACAAACACGCGGCGGATAAATATATACCTGCAAGATTCTTGTGATGGCGCTTCCACCGGGCAGCTGGTTCCTGTAGAAAGGGAAGCCGGCCATCCATATGAGCATCCCCAGCAGCACGCAGAGAGCGCACAGGGTGAAGCCGATGTCCCATCCTCTCCTGTTCTCCACCCACACGACGAGCACCAGGCCGACGAAGCCGCCGGAGGACACGGCGAAGGTGTACCAGTTGAAGAAGCTCGTCTCCTGCCGCTGCTCCACGGGGTCGGCCGTGTCGAACTGGTCTCCTCCCAGCGCCGGCAGGCACGCGCGCGCCGCGCCGTCGCCGATGGGGATCAGGTAGAGGCCCAGGAGGAGCAGGCTCAGGTTGGAGCCACGGACCGTCTCGCAGGTCTGCGCGCCAGTGGGACTGCAGGGCGGCGGGTGCAGAGACGGGACGTGCGCTTGCACTGCTAGTAGGATGTAGCCCTGCAAATGCAAAGTGCTCTGAATGTGAGATTAGGCTTGCACAGCGACTAGATTAGTGGTACTCACAAATTGCAATGACCTGGTGGCATGTGTTTGGCGCGTCAAGAGACCAGAGCAATGTAGAGTTAAATGTGAATGATTATTTGGGATCATAAAATCCCATCACATTACTGTTTTATGGAATTCACATGCTTTTCTGCAACATCAAAAACTATTTTTAACACAATCACAAACTATTTAAATTAGTAACAAACACGTGAAGTTGCATAGGCTAGTGTATATGTGGCACGCAAATATCGCATTTGTTAAGACTTTTAGAGCTGAAGAGCAAAAAAGGTGAAGGCAGCATATGGCGACTCTCGTTAGGTGGTGCTCTTTGAGCCATAGATCTTGAGTTTTAGGGTGAAAATTTAGGTCCGACCTTCTTTCATTGAACTTGACAATAATGGTATTCCCTTGTTAAAACCATTGTTTGGAGTTTGCTCAGGCTTCTATTTAGGTTGAAACCCATAATCTATCATCAGCGCTTGGATCCGACGACAACGGTGCTCCTGCTTTGTTCCTTTTCTGGAAGCGCCATTGTCAGAGGATCTCTCCTGTTGCCTTATGGTTGTCAGCATTGTTGGCTGATGTTAATGTTATTTGAACATTTTTAATGGAAGAGGATTTGTGGCGCGTAGGTGTGGGAGCACACAGACTCCTGGCCGCCCGATTGTCTTGCGATTCAGAAATTGGTTTGATCTTTACATGTGCTTTAGTCATTAATTACCTTAGGTGGGGTCCATACATCCAACTTTTGACAGCTCCACCCGTCCCACTTTCCATTTTTTTCTTTGACTTTCAAATTTGAATCCATTATATTTTTTGAATCAAAAGTTTAATTTATGTTTGGTTTGCATATTCGTGTTCGTTGGGACGAGGGCTTTGGAACAAGACCATTTGTCAATACGTTTTGACAAGTTTAATAGCTCTAGCAAGTTTCAACAACTAAACTTGATAGGGACGAATGATAAGTTCACCAAGTTTCAAAACTAAAACTTAAACCCTAAGCCCAAGACCCTAAACCCTAAATCCGAAACCAAATGAAACTTGGTAAAAGTTGGTAAGAATCTAATGTTACGACTATTAGGTTTTAAATATTTGACACTTCTTAAAATTTAAAGTTCTCAAAATGTATTCAAGAATGGTCTTGTTCAAAAACAAATGTTGCAACAAACACACATATACAAATGAAACTCAATTTGGACTTTCGGTTCAAAATATATAATAGATTGTAATTTGTGGATCAAATGAAAATGCATGGGGGTGGGATGGGTGAAGCATGCATGCATGGAACCCCCAACCCCCCCACCCCCCCCCCCCCCCCCCACCCACACACACACACACACACACAAAAGAAGTAATTAAGGGGTTTATGTGCAAACAAGTTCGTCAAACTCAAAGCGGATGTTTGGTCGCATACATGTATGCTCCGCACCTGCGTGCTCCTGCGGATATCTGCATTTTTTATGCGAGACAAGAATTTCAATTTTGTATTTTTTTAACTTCTCTAACTTCCAAAAAATCAAATAACACAAGCGTTGACAATTTTTGGGACCACGATAATTAATTGCACAACTCCTATTTGACTTTTTTTTGAGACAATCCTATTTGACGCCTTCTGCGCCCCTTGCTGTGTTATATCCGCAAACCACAGCGCACACACCCTCCGCGGGCCCGGCCCATTTACCAATATTCTTTTTTGTTAACCTGCGCAAAAAGGGTGCTCACGATGTGAATCGAACTCCAATTGAAAAAAGAAAGTGTTGAAAGGGCGGCTGCCATGTCACACGAGAAGGCCCACTTTAGTGAGACGTTTTGCCAAACTGCCTTCTCCAGCGAGGGCTTCTAGAAAGCTGGTTGATATTTTGGTCAATAATGTTAAACATACAAAGAGTTACACGTAATTACACGTTGACTAGGACGTTTTCCATCTATTAACCAAACATAAACTCCTTCTCCCCTCTTTGATTTTCAGGGGAGGGGAGGGACCGCCTCCCCACCTATTGACCAATCAAATTAACCCTCTTTGTGAAACCGTGTAACTTGTTTGTATGTGTAGCATTACTCTATTTTGGTTCCCGCAAGAAAGAAAGCGGGTCATCCAACTCTCACGGTCCCACCAAGGCACCAACTACTCCCCCGTTGTGTCGACCCCATCTGTGCTGTGTATGCCACTTTGATCGTCTCGTCGCTCCTCCTTTTTCCGCTCCTGTTGACGCGCCGATGGCACCCATGCCACCTTTGTCTAGCGCTTCATGGAAAAATCCAGCACCTTTGCTAGCTACCTAGTCGTATTCGTACGTAGCATCACTCAAGGTGTACTATTATCAGGCTAAAACGTCGTTGACTAGATTCCTTAGTTGGGAAATACTACTACCGACTGTTACTGAATGAAATGCATAATGGAGCAATCATGCATGAGAGGCTTGATGTAGATAAATAAAAGAAAAGCTCATTCCACTTCCATGGATAAAAAGTAACAAAAGCAAAATCCATCTCCTAAAGACATGGAAGTATATATATAGTGATCTAAACCATGGAAGTACTAATACGTATTTGTTTACAGAGCGAGTAGTATACCAGAATCTCGATCGGGCCGAAGATGAGGACGGTGTAGAAGCGCTTGATGTAAGAGTCGGCGAGGAAGGCCGCCGGGATGGAGAACATCTGCAGCGCCGCGAAGAAGTTGCTGGCCGTCGTTGAGGCCTCCGCCACCCCCATGTGCATGGTGCCGCGAAGGTAGGTCACCAGGTTCATGATGTTGGCGATGTTGGCAGCGTTGCTCAGCAGCACCAGAGCTGCATGCATGCACAACAACAGATTAGAAAGAAAAAATGTGAAGCGTCGATTAACATCTCTAATCTTGGCCAAAAAGATTAAGCTTCCTACTACCGAGTATGGTTTGTGGAAACACGCGACCGATGGCAAAAGTGGGAGCGAGAGTGACCTGCTACTGCTAGCTAGTCAGCAGCATGGCAGGGGGCAAGAAACCTGCTTGCTTGCTAGCTAGAGGGAGAAAAATCCAAATGGATCGACTGTTTACACATATGATATACTAACTCCAGAAAAGAAGGTTATCATTGTTGACAAAAAATGGGATGGGCAAGACTACTGGAGCGAGCAAATCAAAGGAACTTAGGAAGACATGAACGATGCAGTATGTATGCAGGCGTTCTGTTCCAATTCCAATTTCATACCGTGAATGAAGATGGAAGCTCTCACTCCTCCATGCTTCTTGGGGTTAACCGGCCTTCCCCTCCAGTCGACGAGCCCTGATGAGCTGCCCATGCCCTCCCTCCCGCCCTCCTTCCCTCTCTAGCAGATCTGCACTGCTTGTAGGTTGCTGCTGCCGGTGGAATGGCTGCTGGGCCTCTCGACTTGTGTCAGTCTTTCTGATGATGGTAGCTAATAAAGGAGCGAGAGGCCTTGGTGGTGGCACTGTCCAAGTGAGCACCAAGGAACGGGATGAATGACACAGCGAAAGGAGGTCCCAATGGACAGTGAAACGCCACCAACCAGCTACAAATAACAGCTGCAGTGCTAGTGCGGTCAGCTCCCAATGCTTCACATCGTGCTGCGCCAGTGCTACCCTGACCCATTTCCATTGCTGGGAAGGATGGTTTTCTTTGTGGTGGGGCTCAAGGTGTTGCGTGCGCTTCCACGGGTTTTTCATCGACTTGTTCAAATTTTTAATAGAAAAATATTCTTTCTTCTACGTTTGAGACTTCAAAAGGAGACTAATATGTCTACCGCTGATACTCGGTGAAGAAACCACTGTCCTTCTTAACGCTCCTTTACCTATTCTCAGTCTAGGAACAAAATATTCTCACGTCATGTCAGAGGTGCCGTGCCGCCACCACCACCAATGGTGCAAGCCAAACAAATACTGCATCACTCCCTTGATGATACAACTAGACAATCTGGAATCATATGTTGTCTCTCCACAAGGAGACTTTTGACACGGTGACATCAACCACCATGTCCATATTCCTCCCAGTGAGCCCTGTTATTTCAGGAGCAAGTCACGCCACCCAGACTATATACATTTCACAATCAACAATATCAGCTGGTTTACCAATAAGATACTACCACTTTAGCTGTGGATTCATCGTCACGTGAATACTGTGTGTCCGTTTTGATTGATGAAGGACACTTTTATTAACACAAAATTTAATATGCTCCAATTGCGTACACACCATTGTCAACAATGGTTGGTGCTTCATTCAAAGTAATGTAGACCCCGTATGAAGCCAATTCGTCCAGCAGTAGATAACGGAGATGAACTTTTACATTGAAAATCATATCATTTCTACATAGTCTAAGCGCCCATAGTAAGGCAGATGCATCCACCCTTGTTAGCATATAAAACTTGTTAGGTATGTCATCAAACAATGACCATACAAATTGGCAACACTTGTTGACAGATACAAATTGAACATTATTTTAGATGACTGACTACATAGAATGCGCAAACTTGCACTGAAAGAAGAGTTGTTTAATTGTCTTGCCATGGGCACAAAAACAATGCTTCTTTTGCTTCCTTGCCAGTTGCAGCGAGCAAGATTGTCCTTTGTCAGCACAACTTCCTCGGCGAAGATACCACATAACGGTCTTTCTTTTACTGATATCTTCAGCTTCCATATTTATTTTACTACTGTCCACTGGAGTCTTCAAGTGTGAAACCACCGTACCTATTGAGTCGACGCCCATTTTTGTTAGATTTCAGCAAAACTCATCCACAGCCTTGACAACATCAACCCATCAATCATACATAATTAACCAAGGGTGACCTACCAACAAGAATAAAGGTATAAGCAGGAAGACTATTACCTCAGGCTAGGAGTCCTGTTCTGGCAACCTTGTTTGGAACACTTGCCCTCTGCAGTAGATCATAAGTGCACGTCACATGATAAATGCCACCAGCTTTCATTAGCAGTTAATGCTCTGGATATTAATCTCCCATCTAAACAGCTTATCGTAATTCACCCAACATGAAAGACCATTGGACATGTAGCTTCATGACATGAATCCATATATGAGACCAAGTTACTTAATTTCAGTCTCATAATTCATGAAAGAACCATACCTTTACACAAATTCCAGCAAAAGATATCAAAAGGGTGACCTTCCAGTCCCGGGTACCATTACAATAGCAGAAATTCATAGCAGAAATCACCATGAGACTACTAAATAGCAGAGCACCCCACTTAACAAATGCTCTCAGCATCGATAGAATAGAAGTCAGGGTAAGCTGCTGATATCCTAGCAAATTAATTAGCATCCATAGTTGCATACAGATTACAAAGATAAACACACATCCCAGAAAGACAATCCCAACAGCATTGACATTCTGGCAACATGAATTCGTCAGCATGCCAACATTAGGACCAAGCAAACCAGAAGCTTGTGAGAATTGGCAAATCAGTGTGTTAATCTTCAGGAACATACAGAACTTTCCCCACCAAACAGCGGTGCACATAAAATTCCATATATAGTTCCGATGTGGAGAAGCTTCGTAACATCTGGCACAACCCCTTGGCCTTGCTTTCCGTAATTGAGTGATGAAAAGATACTGTCATCTTTTTTAAGGCCGTTGCCCAACTGAATAACCGTTGCACAAAATTACATTCATGTTCAGTTCCTGATAGTTCACTAATTTCTACTTCTTGGAGGCGATCGAGCACAAGTTTCTCACTTTTCCAGTGTGTTGGCTGATCACAAATGCATCTCGATGGGCATGGAGTCTGCGCCTGAAGTGAGGAGCATATCAACTTCGTAAGATTAACCGATACGTTTCATGACGAAAAAGAGATGAAATTATAATTTATCAGACTGTCCGAGTACTTCGAGATGCATAAGCACATTTACAAATGAACAACACCAGGAAATAGTTTGAAGCCAGCATACTGCAGAAAATGTGTTTGTTCTGTGTTACTGTGTACAAAGAGAATCTGGTACGACAAACACTATTATAGAAGTTACACAAATTCTTAAGCATGATGATGTTCAGTTTGACCTTTGAACTTCATTGTCAATGAAATATCTTAGAAAAGCATATCGTAAGAAAATAAAATCATCTCCAAGTACTTGCTTTAAGGCTGGCTGTAATGGGAGTATCATAGTTACTATAATACATGCCAACTAAGCAATTTTGATGAGGTGGCATAGAATTAAATGAGGAAAGGGAGAATTGAGTATCATATTATGATACCATATCATAATAAATTCAATGTTGTCATGCATGACAAAAAATAAGACCACCTAAGATACTAGTCTATGATACTATGCACTATGGAGGTACTATCATACACTAGTATCATATGAATGATACTACTGTACGATACTCCCCACTACGACCAGCCTAAGTGTGTTATCAAGATTGAGCGTGCGACTGAGCCTGCCAGGCAATAAAGTGCAATATATCGTGGATGAGGATTTGTGGCTCTCGGGTGCCGCACACCCCTATATGAATATAGCATTAAAAAAATACCAGGAAATTTCAAAAAATTCTGAAATTTTGGGATATCAAACCTGGGTGCCCATTGTATACCCGTGTTCGGTTTCGTGGGGCAAGGGTACCCATGGTAATCTCGGTAAAAGAGTCAAAAAAATTCCTATGTATAGAAAAACTATTTGGATGGATCGTCCATCGGACCGTATTTCCTTCGCCACGGATACCATGGGCACCCATTCCAAACGAAATTGAACACGGGTGGACAATGGGCACCCAGGTTTGATATCCAAAAATTTCAGAATTTTTTGAAATTTCCTGAAAAAATCAGTACTATATTCATATAGGGGTGTGTGGCACCTGGGAGCTCCAATGCATTTCCCAATACATCGTCGCATACATTAGAAAATAGTACGCCGCTTTGCTAAACTTGAAGATGAAAGTATTAGCAATTACACGAGCCATATAATTTCCACAGTCCCAAAGAAAGATGGTGCTAACACCGCGGATGCTTTTCGCCCGATCTCTCTGCAAAACTGCCCAATCAAAGGCATCGCCAAGCTCCTCACCAATCGCCTCAAAACCTACATCCCACTACTCGTTCACGGTGACCAAACTGGATTTATATCTGGACGGTGTATTGCTGAGAATTTCATCTATCCTGCTGATTCTCTCAACTGTTGTCATAAACACAAAGCTGCTTCAATGGTCCTCAAGCTTGACTTCAGGAAGGCGTTCGACTCCATTTTGTGGCCTTCTCTGCTCAAAATTCTTCGCCATCGGGGCTTTCCAGATCGGTTTTGCTCTTGGATTGAGGATTTGCTCTCTTCCGGTAAAACTGCTGTCATTCTTAACGGGGTTCCTGGAAGCTGGATTCAGTGCAAAAACGGTCTCCGGCAAGGCGATCCCATCTCATCGTATCTGTTCATCATCGTTGCCGATGTTCTCCAACAGCTCATCCTGTCTGCTGCCTCTGATCAAACCAACGAGCTTCACCACCCGGTCTACAATGATCTTCCGCCCTCCATTCTGCAATATGCCGACGACACTCTTATCATTGCCCATGCCTCCACTGCTGCTGCCCGTAAACTCAAGCAGCTGCTCGACGATTTTGCCTTGGCAACTGGTCTCCGTATAAATTTTGCAAAGACTACTTTTGTCCCCATGAATGTTGACGACACAACCGCCTCCACAATTGCCCAGATCTTTGGCTGTGCGATCTCTAGCTTTCCCCAGACCTACCTCGGCCTACCCTTATCCCCCACTAAGCTTCCCCCCTCGGCCTTCCAGCCCCTCCTCTCCTCCTACCAATCTTTCCTCCCGGGCTGGTGCGCAAAATTGCTTAATCGTGCTGCAAGGCTTGTGCTCATTTCTTCTGTCTTAGACTCTCTCGCTACGTATTTCATGTCGGTTTTCAAAATCCCAAAGAAAACGCTAAAAGAGCTGGATGCCATTAGACGAGCCTTCTTTTGGGCTGCTGAGGAGACGTGCACGGGTTCCAAATGTTTGCTTGCTTGGAAAAACGTTTGTAAACCGAAAATTTTTGGTGGTCTAGGCATTAAGAACCTAGCTGTTCAGAATGACTGTCTCCTTATGAAGTTTGCTCACAAATACCTCACCTATGAAAACACCTCCCACCTACCTTGGATTGACTGGGTAGATAAGCAACACATATGCAGCCTCTCCCACTTGGCATCATGCCAAAACCCCACGTTCCTAACAAAAATTATCCAAGCTCAGCTACAAACACTTCTCCCGATCACCTTCGTCCTCACCAATAATGGTCAGAAGACTTTCTTCTGGCTTGACACCTGGTTACTGCCAACCTCTCTAGCCACTGCTTTCCCGAGCCTGTATTCCCACTCTACAAATTTCTTCATCCCAGTGGTACATATCATGTGAGACGGGTTACAGGCAAACCTCTCGAACAGGATAACCTCGGCCGCCTCGCACGAGCTAGATGCTCTTTGCTTGTTGTTGCAGGATGTACAGTTGACGGTTGGCCAGGAAGAACGGTTCTTGCTGCATGGGCAAAGCTACTCCTCCAAAGCCGCATATAAGATCCTGACGCATGAAGACTTGGAGGATGATCATGCTGATCTAATCTGGAGATCAAGAGCGCCGCACAAGCTTAAGCTGTTTGCATGGCTCCTGTTTCGTGGCAGACTAAACACTAGAGCAAATTTGTCCTACAAACACGTCTGATTCCGCCAACTGCCCGCGATGTGCTGCTCTCTCTGAAGATACTTCTCACCTGTTCATCGACTGCCCGCGAGCTGTGCAGATTTGGGCACAACTAGGCCTCCCTACGACGCCCAGGTTCCAGGACCTCTGGCTGGTTCAGCCCCCGCATGAGCTTGATTGCAGGGTGTGGCCGGAAGTGCTCCTGGTAGTGCTATGGAGAATTTGGGACCCCCGCAATGCTGCTGTCTTCCGTTCTGAAGATCACTCTTCTCGTTTTACCGCTCAGAACATTGTAACTAACTTTGAGCTTTTTTTGCATCGCCTGAGAGATCCTGCTGACAAGGTAGCTGCCAGGTCTTGGCTTAGCTATCTTACCACACGGCTTGCCGTGCGTCTGTAATCTGTAACCTGTCACTGCTGGGCCCCTTTTGGCCGATTGAGAAATATATATAGGTGTCCCCCCGGTGATTTGTTGGATTATGGATGGGCTTAGGCCCATATAAGACACTAATCCCTGGTTAATCTTGAGGCCCATGAATGAGATGGCAGGTGGTGGGAAGTTTAGTCCCACCTTGCTAGTTGAGGAGAGTTGAGACCCTTTTATAAGGGCTGCTCTACCACTTGCCATTGGGAGCTTGGGAAGAGGAGTGGTACACGCGCGCTCCTCCTCCTCCGCCGCCCGCCTCGCCACGCCTCGTCACGACGCGCGCGCGCCGCTGGTTGCGGGAATGAGCCGAAGCTTATTTTTGCCGCTCATGAATGAATTAATTAATCAGGGAATGAGAACGGCAATAAGGTTTTTGGGGAGCGTCTCGACGCGACTGCTCCCGATCCGTCCCCAACTCCGTTCGCCTCTGCTTCCACTACTTCCTCTGCATCGACACCATGGCCGACGACACCGCTGCTAAGAAGAAGGCCACGGACGACGCCGAGGCTGCTGCTGCCGCCGCCGCGTTGGCCTGGCCAACCGGAGGGTATGATCTGTTCATCCCTCGTTTACTCGTACTTATGCTAGCCGTATATGTGCTGCTCATAGAAGGTTCGATTCTATGTTCTGTACGTGCTAGTATGCTTAGGTATCGCTATGAGATGCATACCTTTTATGCCATGCTAACTCGTGGATAAGTCTAATCAGAAAAGTGCTAATATTTCCAACAATCCAAAAACCTTATTCTAGGCACTTTTCGATTCAAGGCTTTGATGCTACTCTGAAACCGGAAAAGTTTACCAGGACGCATTTTAAGCGTTGGCAGGCTAGGACCACCTTGTGGCTCACAGCGATGAACGTGTTCTGGGTTGGTGGTGTGTCCCTCACAGAAACGATTGCTCCCGAACAGGAGAAGGCGTTTAGGGAGGCAACCACAATCTTTCTAGGAGCAGTTCTGAGTGTGATTGGAGACAAGTTGGTTGACGCCTATATTCATATGGGCGTTGCCAAAAACTTGTGGGATGCGCTCGAAGTCAAATTCGGCGCAACTGATGCTGGCAGTGAGCTGTATGCCATGGAGCAGTTCCATGGTTGCAGGATGGTTGATAACCGTTCTGTATTGGACCAGGCTCATGAGATACAGTGCATTGCTAAAGAGCTGGAGCTCCTGAAGTGTGAGTTACCGAACAAGTTTGTCGCGGGTTGCATTATTGCAAAACTCCCTCCTAGTTGGAGGAACTTTGCTACTTCCCTCAAGCACTTGAGACGTGAATTCTCTGTTGAGGATGTCATTGGTCATCTCAGTGTTGAGCAGAACTCGAGAGCAAAGGACTCACACGTGAAAGGGGCAGAGGGTTCTTCTAGCGCCAATGTGGTGCAGAAGAACTTCCACAAGTTCAAGGGAAAGAACTCTGTCCAGCAGAATACTACCTTTAAGAAGAAGGGTAAGAAGAAAGACAAAAGGAGAGATGGCTGCTTTACTTGTGGTTCAGATGAACATTGGGCAAACAAGTGCCCAAACAAGTACAAGAAGCCAGCACAGGACTCCAAGTCTGTGAATGTCACTCTGAGCAACAATGATGCAGCATCTGGGTATGGTAATCTGTTTACCATACTTTCAGTCTGTCAGTCCACCGATTGGTGGATTGACACTGGGGCCAATATTCATGTGTGTGTTGATGTGTCTTTGTTTTCTTCCTACCAGGTCGCACAAGATTGTTCCGTCCTAATGGGGAATGGCTCGCATGCTTCTGTTCATGGTGTTGGCACGATAGATCTGAAGTTTACTTCGGGAAAGATCGTGCAACTGAAGAACGTGCAGCATGTCCCCGCCATAAAGAAGAATCTCGTTAGTGGCTCCCTTCTATGTAAACAAGGGTTTAAGTTAGTATTTGAGTCTAACAAAGTAGTCGTATCTCGATATGGACTATTTGTTGAAAAAGGATATGATTGTGGTGGCTTGTTCCGCCTTTCCCTGGAGGATTTCTGTAATAAAGTCGTGAACCAAATTCATTCTAATGTGAACGAATCTGAGGTTTGGCAGTCACGTCTTTGTCACATAAATTTCGGTTGTATGACGCGACTAGCTAAGATGGATTTAATCCCGAGTTTCACTTTAGCCAAAGGCTCTAAGTGCCATGCGTGTGTGCAAGCTAAGCAACCTCGTAAGACTCACAAGCCTGCGAAGGAGAGACACCTGGCACCTCTAGAGCTCATACATTCAGATCTCTGTGAGATGAATGGTGTGTTGACTAAAGGTGGAAAGAAATACTTCATGACTCTGATTGATGATTCCACTAGATTCTGCTATGTATACTTGTTAAATACTAAGGATGAGGCTCTACACTACTTTAAAGTCTATAAGGCTGAAGTTGAGAACCAACTTGAGAAGAAAATAAAACAAGTCCGGTCTGATCGTGGTGGAGAGTACTTTTCTAATGAGTTTGATTTATTCTGTGCGAAACATGGTATTATTCATGAGAGGACGCCTCCCTACTCACCCCAGTCAAACGGGGTTGCCAAACGGAAAAACCGTACTCTAACTGATTTGGTTAACGCCATGTTAGATACATCGGGTTTATCCAAGGCATGGTGGGGGGAGGCTTTATTGACATCTTGTCATGTCCTGAATAAAGTTCCCACAAAGGATAATGAGACTACTTCCTATGAGCAATGGGAAAAGAAAAGAACTACACTCTCTTACTTGCGCACTTGGGGCTGTTTGGCTAAAGTCAATGTGCCAATAATCAAAAAGCGCAAATTGGGACCAAAGACCGTGGACTGTGTTTTTCTTGGCTATGCCGAGCATAGCGTTGGCTATAGATTTCTAGTGGTGAAATCTGAGGTACCTGACCAGAAGGTCGGTACAATTATAGAGTCTAGGGATGCTACATTCTTTGAGGATATTTTCCCCATGAGAGATATGCAAAGCAATTCTAGACTGGAATCTGATGAGACTCCTGAACCTGCTATTCCGATGGAATATTATGAACATAAAAGTGATAAGAGTTCCACGGAGGATGACGAGGAAGCTCCTGTTAGGAGCAAGAGACAGAGGACTGCAAAGTCCTTTGATGATGATTTCCTCGTGTACCTCGTGGATGATGATACTCCCAGCTCCATTTCAGAAGCTTATGCATCTCCGGATGCTGACTACTGGAAGGATGCGGTCCGTAGTGAGATGGATTCCATCTTGGCTAACGGAACATGGGAGATCACTGATCGTCCTTATGGTTGTCGACCATTAGGATGTAAGTGGGTGTTCAAAAGGAAGCTTAGGCCCGATGGTACTGTTGAGAAGTACAAGGCTAGGCTTGTGGCCAAGGGTTATACCCAGAAAGAAGAAGAGGATTTCTTTGACACTTATTCACCTGTGGCTAGACTGACAACCATTCGAGTGTTACTCGCTTCGGCTGCCTCGAATGGTCTTCTCGTTTATCAGATGGACGTTAAGACGGCTTTCCTTAACGGAGAGCTAGACGAGGAAATTTACATGCAACAGCCGGTTGGCTTTGTAGTAAATGGTCAGGAAAGGAAGATGTGTAAGCTAGTGAAATCTCTGTATGGCCTGAAACAAGCGCCTAAGCAATGGCATGAGAAGTTCAACACTACTCTGACATCTGCTGGCTTTGTTGTGAACAAAGCTGACAAATGTGTATACTATCGCTATGGTGGGGGTGAAGGAGTTATACTGTGTCTGTATGTCGATGACATACTGATATTTGGGACCCACCTCAAGGTCATTGAGGAGGTCAAGTCTTTTCTATCTCACAACTTTGAGATGAAGGACCTGGGTGTGGCTGATGTTATCCTGAACATCAAGCTACGGAGAAATTCTGAGGGTGGAATTACACTTTTGCAATCCCACTATGTTGATAAGATTTTGAGTCGTTTTGGATATTCGGACTGCAAACCTTCTGCAACACCATATGATTCTAGCGTGCGGATTCGAAAGTTCGAAGGCACGGCTATAGATCAATTGAGATATTCTCAAGTGGTTGGTTCACTGATGTGCCTAGCATGTGCTACTCGTCCTGACATTTCATTTGTTGTGTGCAAACTGAGCCGGTTTGTTTTCAATCCGGGAGATGTGCATTGGCATGTTGTTGAGCGAGTGATGCGTTATTTGCAAGGTACTGCGAACTATGGAATTCACTATTCTGGGTACCCGACGGTACTTGAGGGGTATAGTGATTCGAATTGGATATGTGATGCTGATGAGATGAAAGCCACAAGTGGACATGTCTTCACACTTAGTGGTGGTGCTGTTTCCTGGAAGTCTTGCAAGCAGACGATCTTACCCAGATCGACTATGGAAGCAGAACTCACAGCATTAGACACATCATGCGTCGAAGTAGAATGGCTTCGAGAGCTTTTGATGGATTTGTCGGTGGTTGATAAACCAGTGCCGGCTGTCCTTATGAACTGTGACAATCAAACAGTGATTGCCAAGGCTAAGAGTTCAAAGAACAACATGAAATCCACAAAGCACATAAGAAGGAAATTGAAATCTGTCAGAAAATCAAGAAACTCCGGAGTAATAGCATTGGATTATATACAGACGGCTAAGAATCTGGCAGACCCTTTTACGAAAGGGCTATCACGGATTGTGATAGAAAATGCATCGAGGGAGAGGGTATGAGACCCACGTAAGTTGCCATGGGGGTAACCCAACCTATGTGATCGGAGATCCCGTGAATTAGGACCTGGGAAAACAATCCAGCGGTCAACTGAGGAGAGTATCCTTAATTAATCCACTCCGTTGGAGATGCACAATACTCTCAATTCTGTAAGGCAGACTGACTTTTGTCTTAATGTGTTCCAAAGCTTGTGTAAGCAAGATGCTAACCTACAAAGCATTCTTTGAAGGAACACACCTATGTGAGCCTGTCTGCTGGTCATAGTCTATGAGATTGGGTTATCTCTATTAAGCTCATGAGAAGGTACGGAGTACGACTAATAAGCTCCACCCGTGGGGTTTAGCCTTCGGCAGCCATGTATCAGCTGACAATAGGCGAAACTTCTGCATGCCAAACTAACAATTTAAGGCATAGTCCATTGTTTAGTTGTGAAGAAGTCTAATCCTGTTGCTCTAGGTGGAAGTTCAACTTAACAGTCTTCACTGAAAATTCTGGTATATCAAACATTGTTTGGAACAGTTGACAAACTTATGTGCCTCGAGATCTGGTGGGGGATTGTTGGATTATGGATGGGCTTAGGCCCATATAAGACACTAATCCCTGGTTAATCTTGAGGCCCATGTATGAGATGGCAGGTGGTGGGAAGTTTAGTCCCACCTTGCTAGTTGAGGAGAGTTGAGACCCCTATAAGGGCTGCTCTACTACTTGCCATTGGGAGCTTGGGAAGAGGAGTGGTAAAAGCGCGCTCCTCCTCCGCCGCCGCCCGCCTCACCACGCCTCGCCTCGTCACGACGCGCGCGGACGCGCCGCGGGTTGCGGGAATGAGCTGAGCCGAAGCTTATTTTTGCCGCTCAGGAATGAATTAATTAATCAGGGATTAATTAACGAGTCGCTAACATGTGGGCCACTGTCCAAGACGTTGGACTGTGGGCTCCCTTGCCGGGGGTGCGACCCTTGCCGGGACCCGCGTATTCGTCGACTCCCTTGCCGGGAACAACGACTCCCTTGTCGGGAGTGGGCCGACTCGGTCGTGGGCCTCGGCAAGGCCCACGACTTTCTTCCTTACGGACTATATAAGAAGGCTCTGGCCAGTGAAGTAACCCAGCTCGGTTCACTCACACCTCTCGCGTGACCTAACCGTCATCTACTGTTCCTCACTCTGTGCTGCCTTCGGCGATCCCATCCCGACGACCGCGTGCACGGCTGGTCGGGAGAGCAGGTGCCTTCAGAATCCTGTCGTTCGAGATCCTGCCCGGGAGAACGACAATAAGATTTTTGGGGAGCGTCTCGACACGACTGCTCCCGATCCGTCCCCAGCTCCGTTCGCCTTTGCTTCCACTACTTCCTCTGCATCGACACCATGGCCGACGACGCCGCCGCTAAGAAGAAGGCCACGGACGACGCCGAGGCTGCTGCTGCCGCCGCCGCGTTGGCCTGGCCAACCGGAGGGTATGATCTGTTCATCCCTCGTTTACTCGTACTTATGCTAGCCGTATATGTGCTGCTCATAGAAGGTTCGATTCTATGTTCTATACGTGCTAGTATGCTTAGGTATCGCTATGAGATGCATACCTTTTATGCCATGCTTACTGTTAACTCGTGGATAAGTCTAATCGGAAAAGTGCTAATATTTCCAACATGATTCCTCAAAAAAAAAAATCCACAGTTAAAGTCTGGAGACAAGGTATTAGTATCAAACCAACACCTAGAGTAGGCCAACTGGCAATCGAGTCTAGGTATGCCCGAAAGTGCAAATGCATATTGTTTTATGTGACTAACCTGATAACTCGAGTATTATACATGTTTTAAAAAGTTATAAAGAAATTAAGGATAGTTTTACCTCAAAGTAGTTAAGTGCCAACTTTCTTACACCAGTACACAGTCCGAGAATGTGGAATGAGCTGGCACCAAAGCAATGTCCGTTTGACATCACAGTCAGGGACAAGCATGTGACGTCAGGGAGCCTTGTCATGTCATGCATCAAGTATCGATAGTTACCTATATCCTGCAGGTTCAGATGACGTCACAAAAAAGGATTATATGTAATGTCCGGGAGCCTTGGCATGTCATCCATCAAGGTTTGTATGTAAATCACAAAGGAGAGTAATGTATCACAGTTGAAAAGTTCATTATCCTCTTGGATAACGAATATTCTAGCCAGAAAAAAACAATACAATATAAGAGATGAACATCAGCCGCGCTCAGGCTCAACACATGTCTATTACAGAGATTTGAGCAAATAGAAGCATAGAACAAGCGAGAAATTTGTATGGCTATTTTAGAATGTGATATTGTCCCATTGACACATTCCTTCAGTTAAACTACATGTTTGTCTCATTATCTATTGGCTTATCTGCTTGACACAAACTTGCGATGACGACATAACTTCACATATAAGATTGAACTCACCGGATTATAGAGCAGTAGGAGGGTTAGACTGTGCATGACCTTGAAGTCCCGCAAGATCCTCAGGCAATCGCGATTGGGTGTAAAATCAAGTGGTCCATATACGAGAAAAATGCCAACGTGCAGACATTGTAGATGTGCCATCTCGCCAAGTTGGACAGAGCATGGATCATAGGCATCATTCCAGTGGAGCGACACCAGCTCAGGAGCTGAGATGCTAGCAATAGGTTGATTCGGAGCAAAGCAAAGGATCACACTTAGCTCTTTGAGCTTCGGCGCCACGACAGTGAGCTGCTGCAGGCCATCTAGATCCTTGAGCTTCAATTGCAGGAGAGACTCTGAGCGGATGGTGAATTTGTCGATGCCTCGGGCATCGTTGATGGTGAGCCTTTGCAAGCATGGGGACCACGCCGAGGATACAACGTCACCGAGCAAGCACGGACCCTGTACCTGGAAGCTATTCAGGCCAAGATCGGTGAGCCGAGAGGATATGGCGGAGGCTGGCACTGCAATGCCAAGAAACCCTAAGTGGAGCGTGATCGAGGTGGCGTTCTCGAAGCATGGCAGTTCAAAGGCGCCTCTGTCCCCGGCCTCGTCGTCCGGCGACACGGTGTTGATGAAGAATAGATCGCCGGAGAGGCGGCGGGCGGCGATGGGGAGCCACGCGGCCATGAAGTCGGCAGAGGCGTCCGTGGCGAGGATGCGGAGAGAGCGGAGGGCCGGCGCTTGATGGGCGGCGAGGACGGCGGGTACGCTGTATGGGTTGATGTCGGGGAGAAAGTCCAGGCCCGGGAGGAGGGCCCAGAGGCGGCGCCAGCGGCTGGAGAGGACGCTGGTCCGAGCGGCGACGGCGGTGTTGCGGAGCTTGAGAAGGATGTGAATGAGAACGTCGTCGGATAGCGCGCTGAGGAGGTCCTCGCTGCCGCTGGCGGAGAGCTTGGCTCGCTTGGCGGCGGTCTCGCCGTCACTATGCTCCATGGCGGAGGGATTTCGCGCGCCTCACATCGGGTTCACGCTCACTAGTTGGGGATGGGGATGGGAAAGAGCCGGCGGCGGGGGATGGGGATGGGTCGGCGTCGAGTTGCGGGAGAAGGGCGGCGCCGTTGCCACTGCGGCCGAGGGACGGACGTCAAGCGAACGCCCAGGCCCAGGAAGCTCAGTTGGAACAATTTCAGCCCAGCAACTCATCGTTAAGTTTTTCTTTTTCATTTTGGGTTTTTATCATTTTGTGTCCCATTACTCAATTTTGCCATCAGGAATGCTCAAAAATGGCATCACTTCGTTAGAAACATGCTCAAAAATGCTACTGAACACCATTATTGTAATCTCAAATCTCTTTTGCCATGTTATAATGACATAAATACCTATGAACCAACATGCGAGCTCTTCCTCTATCTCACTACAATAAAATATGCGGCCCACTTGTTCCAACAGCGTTTTTTCTATAAAATTATTCGCTTGATTACTCCTGACAAGTGGGGCGACACTTATCATTGTGAGATAAACAGAACTGACATATGGGTCTAGACTTATTTTTGTCATATAACATGGTCAACGGGTTTGACGTGAAAATAACAATGTCTACCCGCAAAAAAAACAACGTCTAATGGCATTTTTGAGCAAACATTTAACGGAATGATGGCATTTTTGAGATATCTAATGGTATTTTTGAGCAAGCATCTCACGAATCGATGACATTTTTGAGTAGTTGTAACTTCTAATAGCAAAAGTGAGTAATGGGATACAACTAGTGGCATAAATGATAAAAACCCTTTCATTTTGGTCAGTCAGCATTTAAAATACAACGTTCAAAACAGCGTGTTTAAATCGTTTGAATCACTGTGATGGTAAAAACCCGTTATCATCATGTTCTCTGCGATAACAACTTCAAAGAATGATCATAATTGTGTACGCTAGGCTACCCAAGCCTTTGGGATTTGGCGAAATCATCCGCCTAGCTAGCCGTACGATGCACGTATGATGGCCCTTCGATGGCAGCAAACGGAGCTGTCATTTTCTTTCTATGTTCTTCCATCCTGCACCCCATGGCGTTTGCACACAAAAAAAGGTTCAGCACAGCAGCTTCCATGGCAGCACGACGTGTCGCGCGAAGCACCGACGGCGCCCGGTGGCGCTCCCTTGCAGCCTCGACGAAGCTTCAACGACCCCCACGGTGCTTCACTTCAGATCCGGCGCGCTTCATTGCAGCACCGCCAGAGCTCCATTGCAGCACTTGGTCGGCCTCGACGGAGCTTCATCGCACCATCGACGACCTTCCTACAAAGCTCCAACGACAGCGACGGGTGCTACGACGCGGCTAGGCGACCATGGCAGAAGTTGCGATGCAACGGATGGTGACGCCGGCGGAAGCTAAGATGCAGCATCGGTGGCCATGACGGATGTTGCAATGTTTCATGCTATTATATTATCAATCTTGAATGCTTTATAAGCTTTAATATGCAATTTTATATCATTTCTTGGGATTGACCTATTAATTCAGTGCCCAGTGTCAGTTGTTGTTTTTTGCTTGTTTCTGGCTTTTCAGAAAATCAATACCAAACAAAGTCCAAACACGATGAAATTTTACAGTGATTTTTTCTGGACTAGAAGGGACCTTACAAGGTTCGGTAGGAGGCCAGAAGACCTATGGGAAAGCCACAAGCTCACCAGGCGCGCCCCTGAGCTCGTGGGTGTTGGGGAACATAGTGATTTCAAAATTTTCCTACGCACACGCAAGATCATGGTGATGCATAGCAACGAGAGAGGAGAGTATCGTCCACGTACCCTCGTAGACCGTAAGCGGAAGCGTTATGAGAACGCGGTTGATGTAGTCATACGTCTTCTCGATCCGACCGATCCAAGTACCAAATGTACGGCACCTCTGAGTTCAGCACATGTTCAGCTCGATGACGTCCCACGAACTCTGATCCAGCAGAGCTTCAAAGAAGAGTTTCGTCAGCACCACGGCGTGATGACGGTGATGATGTTGCTACCGACGCAGGGCTTCACCTAAGCACCGCTATGATATGATCGAGGTGGATTATGGTGGAGGGGGGCACCGCACACTGCTTGGAACAATCAAATTGTGTGTCCTAGGGTGCCCCCTGCCCCCGTATATAAAGGAGCAAGGGGGAGGCCGGCCGGCCCTTGTAGGGCGCGCCAGGAGGAGGAGTCCTCCTCCTAGTAGGAGTAGGACTCCCCTTTCTTACTCCTACTAGGAGGGGGAAAGGAAGGAGGAGAGGGAGAAGGAAAGGGGGCGCCCCCCTTCCCTAGTCCAATTTGGACTAGAGGGGGAGGGGGCGTGTGACGCCCCAAGACCGGAGCTTCAGATGCCTTCTGTGGTTTCCGGGTTTCGTCGTGTGATTTGTTTGGTTCGTTGCATTCATCATTGCATCATGTCATCATGCAACCCGTTCTAAAACTCAACTAAATAAGTTGCATGGATCTTCGATCCATTTAAACCGAGGGAATTCACGTGGTGATTCTCTTTACAACATATACCCCAATATTAGGGAGTTATATTAAATATTCCACTATTTTGGAATCCACCTTAACACACTTGCAAAAATCCCAATGCCTTTGTTATCACAACTCTTGGCCTCTAACTTTGCCATATATCCTTTCGTCTTTTTCCGGAGCTCCACCTAAATTCTCAACATTTTTGGGCACTTCAAAAAATCTGTCCTGGTTCAAACCTTTTGAATTAAATTCAAAGAAATTTGAATTTATTCTTTCAATCTTGGTCTTTCCTAATTTCTTGGATCAACACATTTTTGTGTGAGTCCAAGGAATTTAACTCTTGCTCAAATTCGTTCACTAACCCTCTCTTTATATTTTCTTCTTCTATCTATTTTTTATCTTTTCTCTTAATGGTTGAGTGCAGAGAGTGAGAGAGAGCCTGCAGCCTGCTGCCCAGCCGACCGGGCCTATGGCCTTTTCCCTCTCCGCTGGCCCATCTGCTAAGCCCAACCGGCGCCCCTGTTAACCCTAGCCCGACATCCTCTCGCTCGTTCCCTCCAGTGCGCCGCCACCACCTACGATAGCACGAGCTCCGCTCGATCCCCTCGCGCATCTCCCTTCCCCTCGATCTCCACTCCTCTTCTCTTCCACCTCGAGCCAGGGGAGGAGCCCCCGCGCCCGTTTCCCCAATGCCACCGGCGACGACCAAGCCTCCCCGGCGCGCCCCTTCTCCTCCTCCGCCTGAGCCAGGAGCCGCCACTATTCTCCCCGAGCTCCTCCATCCTCTCGCTCGACCCCGCACGGAGGAGCCCCTGCGTCGGCCTCTCTTTTCCCCGCGACTAGCTCCACGACCGGCAAGAAAACGGCGAACGAAAAAGAGAGGCGAATAAAACGGAAAAAATTTGTGAAGTGGGGGAGAGGAAAATGAGAGGCAAATGGCAAATATGTAAATTGCAAGGAGATGATATTTGTGATTAGGAACCTCGTATATGTTGAAGATCCTCCCTGGCAACGGCGCCAGAAATTCCTTTTGATGTCGCTTGAAGCTACGTCGATATTTCCCCAAAGAGGAAGGGATGATGCAGCACAACGCCGGTAGGTATTCCCCTCAGATATGAAACCAAGGTTATCGAACCAGTAGGAGAACCAAGCAACACAACGTAAACATCACCTGCACACAAATAACAACTTCTCGCAACCCGACATGTTAAAGGGGTTGTCAAGCCCTTCCGGGGTACGACGCCTCGAGATAGGCAAACCGACGTGAGGTAAATTTGTATTAGATTGATAGATCAAACGCCAAACAAATAAATAAGAATAAATTGCAGCAAAGTATTTTTGGGTTTTTGGTTTAATAGATCTGAAAATAAAAGCAAAGGAAAACAGATCACAAAGGCAAATAATATGAGAAAGAGAGCCGGGGGCCGTAGGTTTCACTAGTGGCTTCTCTCGAGAAAAATAGCAAAGCGATGGGTGAACAAATTACTGTTGGGCAATTGATAGAACTTCAAATACTCATGATGATATCCAAGCAATGATCATTATATAGGCATGATGACCCACAAGTGTAGGGGATCTATCGTAGCCTTTTTGATAAATAAGAGTGTCAAACCCAACGAGGAGCAGAAGGAAATGATAAGCAGTTTTCAGTAAGGTATTCTCTGCAAGCACTGAAATTATCGGTAACAGATAGTTTTGTGATAAGACAATTTGTAACGAGTAGCAAGTAATAAAAGTAAATAAGGTGCAGCAAGATGGCCCAATCCTTTTTGTAGCAAAGGACAAGCCTGGACAAACTCTTATATGAAGGAAAGCGCTCCCGAGGACACATGGGAATTATCGTCAAGCTAGTTTTCATCACGTTCATATGATTCGCGTTCGGTACTTTTGATAATTTGATATGTGGGTGGACCGGTGCTTGGGTACTGTCCTTACTTGGACAAGCATCGCAATTATGATTAACCCCCATTGCAAGCATCCGCAACTACAACAGAAGTATTAAGGTAAACCTAACCATAGCATGAAACATATGGATCCAAATCAGCCCCTTACGAAGCAATGCATAAACTAGGGTTTAAGCTTCTGTCACTCTAGCAACCCATCATCTACTTATTACTTCCCAATGCCTCCCTCTAGGCCCAAACAATGGTGAAGTGTCATGTAGTCGACGTTCACATGACACCACTAGAGGAAAGACAACATACATCTCATCAAAATATCGAACGAATACCAAATTCACATGACTACTCATAGCAAGACTTCTCCCATGTCCTCAAGAACAAACGTAACTACTCACAAAGCATATTCATGTTCATAATCAGAGGGGTATTAATATGCATAATGGATCTGAACATATGATCTTCCACCAAGTAAACCAATCAGCATCAACTACAAAGAGTAATCAACACTACTAGCAACCCATAGGTACCAATCTGAGGTTTGGATACAAAGATTGGATACAAGAGATAAACTAGGGTCTGAGATGAGATGGTGCTGGTGAAGATGTTGATGGACATTGACCCCCTCCCGATGATAGGATCGTTGGTGATGACGATGGTTATGATTTACCCCTCCCGGAGGGAAGTTTCCCCGGCAGAACAGCTCTGCCGGAGCCCTAGATTGGTTCCGCCAAGGTCCCGCCTCGTGGCGGCGGAGTTTCTTTCTGAAAGCTTTCCTTTGTTTTTTCCTCGACGAAAGACTCCATATAGCCAAAGATGGGCATCGGAGGGCCACCAGGGGGCCCACGAGGCAGGGGGCGTGCCCCCACCCTCATGGCCAGGGTGTGGGCCCCCTCTAGTACTTTCTTCGCTTAGTATTTTTTATTAATTCCAAAAATGACTTCCGTGAAGTTTCAGAACTTTTGGAGCTGTGCAGAATAGGTCTCTAATATTTGCTCCTTTTCCAGCCTAGAATTCCAGCTGCCGGCATTCCCCCTCTTCATGTAAACCTTGTAAAATAAGAGAGAATAGGCATAAGTATTGTGACATAATGTGTAATAACAGCCCATAATGCAATAAATATTGATATAAAAGCATGATGCAAAATGGACGTATCGACTCCCCCAAGCTTAGACCTCGCTTGTCCTCAAGCGAAAGCCAAAATCGAAAAATATGTCCACACGTTTGGAGATAGAGGTGTTGATAAAATAAAATACGGACATGAGGGCATCATGATCATTCTTAGAACATCAACATATATATATATACATATATATATATATATATATATTGTCATATGATCTCTTATGCTAAAGTAACAATTCAATCACATACTCAAGTATGAATCAGAAACTTCATTGAAAACTAACAAACTATAATCTCAGTTATTGAAGCAATTGCAATTTATCATAACATAGGGAAGAGTTAATATAAGAGCTTTTCAGAAAGTTCACATACTCAACTATCATTTAGTCTTTCATAATTGCTAACACTCACGCAATACTTATGGGCGTGGAGTTTTAATCGGACAAAGAGAAAGATAGGGGCTTATAGTGTTGCCTCCCAACTTTTTACCTCAAGGGTAATGTCAACAATAATAGTTCATGCAAACCCACATCCAATTAGCCATATATCTCAGGATCTTTCCAACACATTGTGCCTGCCAAAGGATAAAATGTAAAAAGGAAAGGTGAAGATCACCATGACTCTTATATAAGGTAGAAGATAAAAGTAAAAGATAGGCCCTTCGCAGAGGGAAGCAGAGGTTGTCATGCGCTTTTATGGTTGGATGCACAAAATCTTAATGCAAAAGAATGTCACTTTATATTGCCACTTGTGATATGGACCTTTATTATGCAGTCTGTCGCTTTTATTTCTTCCACATCACAAGATCATATAAAGCTTATTTTCTCCACATTAATAAGTCATACATATTTAGAGAGCAATTCTTATTGCATGCACCGATGAAAACTTACTTGAAGGATCTTACTCAATCCATAGGTAGGTATGGTGGACTCTCATGGCAAAACTGGGTTTAGGGATATTTGGAAGCACAAGTAGTATTTCTACTTGGTGCAAAGAACTTGGCTAGCATGAGAGGGAAAGGTGTTGGGGAACGTAGCAGAATTTTAAAATTTTCTACGCATCACCAAGATCAATCTATGGAGTCATCTAGCAACGAGGGAGAGAGGAGTGCATCTACATACCCTTCTAGATCGCGCGCGGAAGCGTTCAAGAGAATGGGGTTGATGGAGTCGTACTCGACGTGATCCAAATCACCGATGACCTAGTGCCGAATGGACGACACCTCCGCGTTCAACATACGTACGGTTGGGAAGACGTCTCCTCCAACTTGATCCAGCAAGGGGAAAGGAGAGGTTGATGAAGATCCAGCAGCACGACGGCGTGGTGGTGGAAGCAACGGTGATCTCGGCAGGGCTTCGCCAAGCGCAGGGAGACGGAGGAGTGTCACGGGAGGGAGAGTGAGAGGCCAGGGGCTTGGGTGCGACTGCCCTCCCTCCCCCCACTATATATAGGGTGCCTAGGGGGGGCGCCGGCCCTAGGAGATCCAATCTCCTAGGGGGGGCGGCGGCCAAGGGGGTGCCTTGCCCCCCAAGGCAAGGATGGCGCCCCCACCCCTAGGGTTTCCAACCCTAGGCGCAGGGGGAGACCCAAGGGGGGTGCACCAGCCCACTATGGGCTGGTTCCCCTCCCACTTCAGCCCATGGGGCCCTCCGGGATAGGTGGCCCCATCCAGTGGACCCCCGGGACCCTTCCGGTGGTCCCGATACAATACCGATTACCCTCGAAACTTTCCCGATGGCCGAAACTTGACTTCCTATATATAAATCTTCACCTCCGGACCATTTCGGAACTCCTCGTGATGTCCGGGATCTCATCCGGGACTTCAAACAACTTTCGGGTTACCGTATACTAATATCTCAACAACCCTAGCGTCACCGAACCTTAAGTGTGTAGACCCTACGGGTTCGGGAGACATGCAGACATGACCGAGACGACTCTCCGGTCAATAACCAACAGTGGGATCTGGATACCCATGTTGGCTCCCACATGCTCCTCGATGATCTCATCGGATGAACCACGATGTCGAGGATTCAATCAATCTGTATACAATTCCCTTTGTCAGTCGGTACGTTACTTGCCCGAGACTCGATCGTCGGTATCCCAACACCTCGTTCAATCTCGTTACCGGCAAGTCACTTTACTCGTTCCGTAATGCATGATCCTGTGATAAAACACTTGGTCACATTGAGCTCATTATGATGATGCATTACCGAGTGGGCCCAGAGATACCTCTCCGTCATACGAAGTGACAAATCCCAGTCTCGATTCATGCCAACCCAACAGACACTTTCGGAGATACCTGTAATGTACCTTTATAGTCACCCAGTTACGTTGTGACGTTTGGCACACCCAAGGCATTCCTACGGTATACGGGAGTTGCACAATCTCATGGTCTAAGGAAATGATACTTGACATTCGGAAAAGCTACAGCAAACGAACTACACGATCTTTGAGCTATGCTTAGGATTGGGTCTTGTCCATCACATCATTCTCCTAATGATGTGATCCCGTTATCAATGACATCCAATGTCCATAGTCAAGAAACCATGACTATCTATTGATCAACGAGCTAGTCAACTAGAGGCTCACTAGGGACGTGTTGTGGTCTATGTATTCACGCATGTATTACGATTTCCAGATAATACAATTATAGCATGAACAATAGACAATTATCATGAACAAAGAAATATAATAATAACCATTTTATTATTGCCTCTAGGGCATATTTCCTACAGTCTCCCACTTGCACTAGAGTCAATAGTCTAGTTACATTGTGATGAATCGAACACCCATGTAGTTCTGGTGTTGATCATGTTTTGCTCTAGGGAGAGGTTTAGTCAACGGATCTGCCACATTCAGGTCCGTATGTACTTTACAAATCTCTATGTCTCCATTTTGAACACTTTCACGAATGGAGTTGAAGCGACGCTTGATATGCATGGTCTTCCTGTGAAACCTGGGCTCCTTGGCAAGGGAAATAGCTCCAGTGTTGTCACAGAAGAGAGTCATCGGGCCCGACGCATTGGGTATGACTCCTAGGTCGGTAATGAACTCCTTCACCCAGACTGCTTCTTGTGCTGCCTCTGAGGCTGCCATGTACTCCGCTTCACATGTAGATCACGCCACAATGCTTTGCTTGCAACTGCACCAACTTACTGCCCCACCATTCAAAATATACACGTATCCGGTTTGTGACTTAGAGTCATCCAGATCTGTGTCGAAGCTAGCATCGACGTAACCCTTTACGACGAGCTCTTCGTCACCTCCATAAACGAGAAACATATCCTTAGTCCTTTTCAGGTACTTCAGGATATTCTTGACCGCTGTCCAGTGTTCCATGCCGGGATTACTTTGGTACCTTCCTACCAAACTTACGGCAAGGTTTACATCAGGTCTGGTACACAGCATAGCATACATGATAGACCCTATGGCCGAGGCATAGGGGACGACACTCATCTTTTCTCTATCTTCTGCCGTGGTCGGGCATTGAGCCGTGCTCAATCTCGTACCTTGCAATATAGGCAAGAACCCCTTCTTTGACTGATCCATTTTGAACTTCTTCGATATCTTGTCAAGGTACGTACTCTGTGAAAGACCAATGAGGCGTCTCGATCTATCTCTATAGATCTTGATGCCTAATATATAAGTAGCTTCTCCAAGGTCCTTCATTGAAAAACACTTGTTCAAGTAGGCCTTTATGCTTTCCAAGAATTCTATATCATTTCCCATAAATAGTATGTCATCCACATACAGTACAAGAAATGCTACAGAGCTCCCATTCACTTTCTTGTAAATGCAGGCTTCTCCATAAGTCTGCGTAAACCCAAACACTTTGATCATCTCATCAAAACGAATGTTCCAACTCCGAGATGCTTGCACCAGCTCATAAATCGAGCGTTGGAGCTTTCACACCTTGTCAGCATTCTTAGGATCGACAAAACCTTCCGGCTGCATCATATACAATTCTTCCTTAAGGAAACCATTAAGGAATGCCGTTTTGACGTCCATTTGCCATATCTCATAATCATAGAATACGGCAATTGCTAACATGATTCGGACGGACTTCAGCTTCGCTACGGGTGAGAAAGTCTCATCGTAGTCAACCCCTTGAACTTGTCGATAACCCTTAGCGACAAGCCGAGCTTTATAGATGGTTACATTACCATCCGCGTCTGTCTTCTTCTTAAAGATCCATTTATTTTCTATGGCTCGCCGGTCATCGGGCAAGTCAGTCAAAGTCCATACTTCGTTTTCATACATGGATCCTATCTCGGATTTCATGGCTTCTAGCCATTTGTCGGAATCCGGGCCCGCCATCGCTTCTTCATAGTTCGAAGGTTCACCGTTGTCTAACAACATGATTTCCAAGACAGGGTTGCCGTACCACTCTAGTGCGGAACGTGTCCTTGTGGACCTACGAAGTTTAGTAGCAACTTGATCTGAAGTTTCATGATCATCATCATTAACTTCCTCTCTAGTCGGTGCAGGCACCTCAGGAACATTTTCTTGAGCTGCGTCACTTACCGGTTCAAGAGGTAATACTTCATCAAGTTCTACTTTCCTCCCACTTATTTCTTTCAAGAGAAACTCTTTCTCTAGAAAGGACCCATTCTTGGCAACAAAGATCTTGCCTTCGGATCTGAGGTAGAAGGTATACCCAATAGTTTCTTTAGGGTATCCTATGAAGACGCATTTTTCCGATTTGGGTTCGAGCTTTTCAGGTTGAAGTTTCTTGACATAAGCATCGCATCCCCAAACTTTTAGAAACGACAGCTTAGGTGTCTTCCCAAACCATAATTCATACGGTGTCGTCTCAACGGATTTCGACGGAGCCCTATTTAAAGTGAATGCGGCAGTCGCTAAAGCATAGCCCCAAAATGATAGCGGTAGATCGGTAAGAGACATCATAGATCGCACATATCCAATAGAGTGCGATTACGACGTTCGGACACACCATTACGCTGAGGTGTTCCAGGCGGCGTGAGTTCTGAAACTATTCCACATTTTCTTAAGTGTGTGCCAAATTCGTGACTCAAGTATTCTCCCCCATGGTCTGATTGCAAGAACTTGATTTTTCTGTCACATTGATTCTCAACCTCACTCTGAAATTCCTTGAACTTTTCAAAGGTCTCAGACTTGTGTTTCATTAAGTAGACATACCCATATCTACTCAAGTCATCAGTGAGGGTGAGAACATAACGATAGCCACCGCGAGCCTCAACACTCATTGGACCGCACACATCAGTATGTATGATTTCCAATAAGTTGGTTGCTCGCTCCATTGTTCCTGAGAACGGAGTCTTGGTCATTTTACCCATGAGGCATGGTTCGCACGTGTCAAATGATTCGTAATCAAGAGACTCCAAAAGTCCATCTGCATGGAGCTTCTTCATGCGTTTGACACCTATGTGACCAAGGCGGCAGTGCCACAAGTATGTGGGACTATCATTATCAACCTTACATCTTTTGGTATTCACACTATGAATATGTGTAACATTACGCTCAAGATTCATTAAGAATAAACCATTCACCAACAGAGCATGACCATAAAACATATCTCTCATATAAATAGAACAACCATTATTCTCGGATTTAAATGAGTAGCCATCTCGAATTAAACGAGATCCTGATACAATGTTCATGCTCAAAGCTGGCACTAAATAACAATTATCGAGGTTTAAAACTAATCCCGTAGGTAAATGTAGAGGCAGCGTGCCGACGGCGATCACATCGACCTTGGAACCATTCCCGACGCGCATCGTCACCTTGTCCTTCGCCAGTCTCCGCTTATTCCGCAGCTCCTGCTTTGAGTTACAAATGTGAGCAACTGCACCGGTATCAAATACCCAGGTGCTACTACGAGTACTAGTAAGGTACACATCAATTACATGTATATCACATATACCTTTAGTGTTGCCGGCCTTCTTGTCCGCTAAGTATTTGGGGCAGTTCTGCTTCCAGTGACTACTTCCCTTGCAATAAAAACACTCAGTCTCGGGCTTGGGTCCATTCTTTGGCTTCTTCCCGGCAGCTTGCTTACCGGGCGCGGCAACTACCTTGCCGTCCTTCTTGAAGTTCTTCTTACCCTTGCCTTTCTTGAACTTAGTGGTTTTATTCACCATCAACACTTGATGTTCCTTTTTGATTTCCACCTCTACTGATTTCAGCATTGAATACACCTCAGGAATGGTCTTTTCCATCCCCTGCATATTGAAGTTCATCACAAAGCTCTTGTAGCTCGGTGGAAGTGATTGAAGGATTCTGTCAATGACCGCGTCATCCGGGAGATTAACTCCCAGCTGAGTCAAGCGGTTATGCAACCCAGACATTTTGAGTATGTGCTCACTGACAGAACTATTTTCCTCCATCTTATAGCTGAAGAACTTGTCGTAGACTTCATATTTCTCGACCCGGGCATGAGCTTGGAAAACCATTTTCAGCTCTTCGAACATCTCATATGCTCCGTGTCTCTCAAAACGCTTTTGGAGCCCCGGTTCTAAGCTGTAAAGCATGCCGCACTGAACGAGGGAGTAATCATCGGCACGTGACTGCCAAGCATTCATAACGTCTTGGTTCTCTGGGACAGGTGCGTTACCTAGCGGTGCTTCTAGGACATAATCTTTCTTGGCAGCTATGAGGATGATCCTCAGGTTCCGGACCCAGTCCGTATAGTTGCTGCCATCATCTTTCAGCTTGGTTTTCTCTAGGAACGCGTTGAAGTTGAGGACAACATGGGCCATTTGATCTACAAGACATATTGTAAAGATTTTAGACTAAGTTCATGATAATTAAGTTCATCTAATCAAATTACTCAATGAACTCCCACTCAGATAGACATCCCTCCAGTCATCTAAGTGAAACATGATCCGAGTTAATTAGGCCGTGTCCGATCATCACGTGAGACGGACTAGCCAACATCGGTGAACATCTTCATGTTGATCGTATCTTCTATATGACTCATGCTCGACCTTTCGGTCTTCCGTGTTCCGAGGCCATGTCTGTACATGCTAGGCTCGTCAAGTCAACCTAAGTGTATTGCGTGTGTAAATCTGGCTTACACCCATTGTATTCGAACGTTAGAATCTATCACACCCGATCATCACGTGGTGCTTCAAAACAATGAACCTTCACAACGGTGCACAGTTAGGGGGAACACTTTCTTGAAATTATTACGAGGGATCATCTTATTTAAGCTACCGTCGTTCTAAGCAAATAAGATGTAAAACATGATAAACATCACATGCAATCAAATAGTGACATGATATGGCCAATATCATTTGCTCCTTTTGATCTCCATCTTCGGGGCTCCATGATCATCGTTGTCACCGGCATGACACCATGATCTCCATCATCGTGTCTTCTTGAAGTTGTCTCGTCATCTATTACTTCTACTACTATGGCTAACGCTTTAGCAATAAAGTAAAGTAATTACATGACGTTTATGTTGACACGCGGGTCATAAATAAATAAAGACAACTCCTATGGCTCCTGCCGGTTGTCATACTCATCGACATGCAAGTCGTGATTCCTATTACAAGAACATGATCATATCATACATCACATATATCATTCATCACATCCTTTGGTCATATCACATCACAAAACACTTGCTGCAAAAACAGGTTAGACGTCCTCTAATTGTTCTTGCAAGTTTTTACGTGGCTGCTCTAGGTTTCTAGCAAGAACGTTTCTCACCTACGCCAAAACCACAACGTGAATTGCCAATTTCTATTTACCCTTCATAAGGACCCTGTTGATCGAATCCGATCCGACTAAAGTGGGAGAGACAGACACCCGCCAGCCACCTTATGCAACTAGTGCATGTCGGTCGGTGGAACCAGTCTCACGTAAGCGTACGTGTAAGGTCGGTCCGGGCCGCTTCATCCCACGATGCCGCCGAATCAAGATAAGACTAGTAACGGCAAGATAATTGACAATATCGACGCCCACAACTGCTTTGTGTTCTACTCGTGCATAGTAACTATGCATAGACCTAGCTCATGATGCCACTGTTGGGGAACGTAGCAGAATTTTAAAATTTTCTACGCATCACCAAGATCAATCTATGGAGTCATCTAGAAATGAGGGAGAGAGGAGTGCATCTACATACCCTTGTAGATCGCGCGCGGAAGCGTTCAAGAGAACGGGGTTGATGGAGTCGTACTCGACGTGATCCAAATCACCGATGACCTAGTGCCGAACGGACGACACCTCCGCATTCAACACACGTACGGTTGGGAAGACGTCTCCTCCAACTTGATCCAGCAAGGGGGAAGGATAGGTTGATGAAGATCCAGCAGCACGATGGCGTGGTGGTGGAAGCAATGGTGATCTCGGTAGGGCTTCGCCAAGCGCAGGGAGACAGAGGAGTGTCACGGGAGGGAGAGTGAGAGGCCAGGGGCTTGGGTGCGGCTGCCCTCCCTCCCCCCACTATATATAGGGTGCCTAGGGGGGCGCCGGCCCTAGGAGATCCAATCTCCTAGGGGGGCGGCGGCCAAGGGGGTGCCTTGCCCCCCAAGGCAAGGGTGGCGCCCCCACCCCTAGGGTTTCCAACCCTAGGCGCAGGGGGAGGCCCAAGGGGGGCGCACTAGCCCACTATGGGCTGGTTCCCCTCCCACTTCAGCCCATGGGGCCCTCCGGGATAGGTGGCCCCATCCGGTGGACCCCCGGGACCCTTCCGGTGGTCCCAGTACAATACCGATTACCCCCGAAACTTTCCCGATGGCCGAAACTTGACTTCCTATATATAAATCTTCACCTCCGAACCATTCCGGAACTCCTCGTGACGTCCGGGATCTCATCCGGGACTTTGAACAACTTTCGGGTTACCGTATACTAATATCTCAACAACCCTAGCGTCACCGAACCTTAAGTGTGTAGACCCTACGGGTTCGGGAGACATGCAGACATGACCGAGACGACTCTCCGGTCAATAACCAACAGCGGGATCTGGATACCCATGTTGGCTCCCACATGCTCCTCGATGATCTCATCGGATGAACCACGATGTCGAGGATTCAATCAATTCGTATACAATTCCCTTTGTCAATCGATACGTTACGTGCCCGAGACTCGATCGTCGGTATCCCAATACCTCGTTCAATCTCGTTACCGGCAAGTCACTTTACTCGTTCCGTAATGCATGATCCCGTGATCAACCACTTGGTCACATTGGGCTCATTATGATGATGCATTACTGAGTGGGCCCAGAGATACCTCTCCGTCATACGGGGTGACAAATCCCAGTCTCGATTCGTGCCAACCCAACAGACACTTTCGGAGATACCTGTAATGTACCTTTATAGTCACCCAGTTATGTTGTTTTCGTTTGGCACACCCAAGGCATTCCTACGGTATCCGGGAGTTGCACAATCTCATGGTCTAAGGAAATGATACTTGACATTCGGAAAAGCTACAGCAAACGAACTACACGATCTTTGAGCTATGCTTAGGATTGGGTCTTGTCCATCACATCATTCTCCTAATGATGTGATCCCGTTATCAATGACATCCAATGTCCATAGTCAGGAAACCATGACTATCTATTGATCAACGAGCTAGTCAACTAGAGGCTCACTAGGGACGTGTTGTGGTCTATGTATTCACACATGTATTACGATTTCTGGATAATACAATTATAGCATGAACAATAGACAATTATCATGAACAAAGAAATATAATAATAACCATTTTATTATTGCCTCTAGGGCATATTTCCAACAAAAGGCAAGCTCAACATGTTGGATGATCCATGACTATATAATTTATCTCAGATGTAAGAAAACATAACCCATTACGTTGTCTTCCTTGTCTAACGTCAACTCTTTAGCATATCATACTTTAATGAGTGCTCACAATTATAAAAGATGTCCAAGATAGTATATTTATATGTGAAGACCTCTCTTTCTTTATTACTTCCTATTAATTGCAACGATGACCAAAACTATGTTTGTCAACTTTCAACAACTTTTATTCATCATACTTTTATATGTGAAGTCATTACTCTCCATAAGATCCTTGTGATCTCTTTATTTTTTTTGTTTCTTCTCTTTTATTTTATTCCCTCAAGATCATAGAAAAATAATCAAGCCCTTGACTCAACACTAATCCTTATTATATATAGCTCATAGACTCGATTACATAAGAAGATCATAAAGCAAAACTCACAACTAGATCATACTAAAACTTTATTCTACTAGATTAAGATATTATCAAAAAGATCGAACTAAGAAAAACAGTAAAGATAAAAGTGATGGTGATACGATACCGGGGCACTCCCCCAAACTTGGCAGTTTCCAAGGGGAGTGCCCATACCCATGTGTTTATGTCTCCCTCTTCCTAGGTGGTGATGTAATATTCCTGGTGATGATGCCCCTCAAGATACGATTCTCTTCTTCAAGCTTATTGACTTTCTGCTTGAGGCCCATTATTTCTTTTCGGAGCTTGCCCGTGACAGCTAAAGCTCCTTTCACCCATGGATGTTGCATAGCTACAGGAGAACAAGTAACACTCTTTTTCATATTTTCTTAAGACAGAAAACTGACATTGGAAGGGATGACCGAGTTTGGAATGGCTGAGCTCTATAGTTCCCCCATCATGAATCCAGATCGGAAACGAGAAGTAACTTCTTGATCCTCTTCCATGGCATCTATCCTTTTCAGGTCTGCCTCCATCTCTTCTTCCGTTGATGGCCCAAAGTGGTCAGCATCACTATTTGCTCTTGGTCCCGGTGTCGGATGAGACACCCGACTCTCCCCGACTGACTCTTGAGAAGACATCTTGTTCCGAATCTGCAGCAGAAACATCTCGAAACAAGAACAGGAGATATTTGCGTGATACGGTGGTCAAAACCTTCGGGAGATTATATAATGAATTTTTGTCGACCAAAAGAAGTATCGTGCAAGAAAACGGAGTCCGGAGGGCACACGAGGTGACCACGAGGCAGGGGGCGCCCAGGGGGGTCGGGCGCGCCCTCCACCCTCGTGGAAGCCTCGTGTCCTTTCCGGTCTGCTTCTTATTTTCCTATTTTCTTAAATATTCCAAAACAGAGAAAAATTGCCATTAGAACTGTTTTGGAGTCGGTTTACTTACCGTACCACGTACCTACTCCTTTTTGGAGTCTGAAATTTTCTGGAAAGTGTCCCTTATGTATTCCTCCGGGGTTACGGTTTCAATAACATTAGTTTCAACATTTATAGGATTACTTGAGATATAATGTTTGATTCTTTGACCGTTCACCACCCTCGGATTTGTGCCTTCAAAGTTGTTGATTTTTATGGCACCTGAACGATAGACCTCCTCGATAACGTAAGGACCTTCCCATTTAGAGAGAAGTTTGCCTGCAAAAAATCTTAAACGAGAGTTGTATAGCAATACATAATCACCTAAACTCACGCTTTTGTATCCTTTTATCATGCCATCTTTTAACTTTTTCTTTAAACAGCTTGGCATTTTCGTAGGCCTGGGTTCTCCATTCATCAAGTGAGCTAATGTCAAATAACCTCTTCTTACCGGCAAGTTTGAAATCATAATTGAACTCTTTGATGGCCCAATATGCCTTATGTTCTAGTTCAAGAGGTAAGTGACATGCTTTACCATAAGCCATTTTATAGGGAGACATACCCATAGGATTTTTGTATGCAGTTCTATAAGCCCATAATGCATCATCAAGTTTCTTGGACCAATTCTTTCTAGATCTATTAACAGTCTTTTGCAAAATTAATTTAAGATCTGTATTGCTAAGTTCTACTTGACCACTAGACTGTGGATGATAAGGAGATGCAATTCTATGATTAACATCATACTTGGCAAGCATTTTACGAAAGGCACCATGAATAAAATGTGAACCACCATCAGTCATTAAATATCTAGGGACTCCAAACCTCGGAAAAATAACTTCTTTAAGAATCTTAATAGAGGTGTTATGATCAGCACTACTAGTTGGAATAGCTTCTACCCACTTAGTAACGTCATCAACAACAACTAAAATATGTGTATACCCATTAGAGGAAGGAAACAGTCCCATATAATCAAAGCCCCAAACATCAAATGGTTCAATAACAAGTGAATAGTTCATAGGCATTTCTTAACGTCTACTAATATTACCAATTCTTTGACATTCATCATAAGACAAAACAAACTTACGGGCATCTTTGAAGAGAGTAGGCCAATAAAAATCGGATTGCAATACCTTGTGTGCACTTCTATCTCCAACGTGGTGTCCTCCATAAGCCTCGGAGTGAGACTTGCGTAGGATCTGTTCGTGTTCATGCTCAGGTATACAACATCTAATAACACCATCTACTCCTTCTTTATAAAGGTGTGGGTCATCCCAAAAGTAATGTCTTAAATCATAGAAGAACCTTTTCTTTTGCTGGCATGTGAAACTACGTGGTATAAATTTAGCTACAATGTAATTAGCATAATCAGCATACCATGGAGCAGTGCGAGAAGCATTTATGACAACTAATTGTTCATGAGGAAAGCTATCATCAATAGGTACTGGGTCATCAAGAACATTCTCTAACCTATACAAGTTGTCTGCAACGGGGTTCTCAGCTCCCTTTCTGTCAACAATATGCAAATCAAATTCTTGTAGCAAGAGAACCCATCTAACAAGTCTAGGTTTAGCATCTTTCTTTTCCATAAGATATTTAATAGCAGCATGATCAGTGTGAATAGTTACTTTAGAATCAACAATATATGGTCTGAACTTATCACAAGCAAATACGACTGCTAAGAATTCCTTTTCAGTAGTAGCATAATTTCTCTGGGCATTGTCTAGAGTTTTACTAGCATATTGAATAACATTTATTTTTTTATCAACTCTTTGTCCTAGAACAGCCCCTATAGCATAATCACTAGCATCACACATGATTTCAAAGGGTAAGCTCCAATCAGGTGGCTGAACAAAAGGTGCAGAAATCAAGGCTTTCTTAAGTATTTCAAATTCTTCTACACAATCATCATCAATGACAAAAGGAATATCTTTTTGTAATAGGTTAGTCAGAGGCCGGGAAATTTTTGAGAAGTCCTTAATGAACCTCCTATAAAAACCGGCATGACCAAGGAAACTTCTTATACCTTTGATGTCCTTGGGACATGACATCTTTTCAATAGCATCAACTTTAGCTTTGTCAACTTCAATGCCTCTTTCAAAAATTTTATGCCCCAAGACAATACCTTCATTAACCATAAAGTGGCACTTTTCCCAATTCAAGACAAGGTTAGTTTCTTCACATCTCTGCAAAACTCGATCAAGGTTGCTAAAGCAATCATCAAAAGAGGATCCATAAACAGAGAAATCATCCACGAAAACTTCACAAATCTTTTCACAAAAGTCAGAGAATATAGCCATCATGCATCTTTGAAAGGTAGCAGGTGCATTACATAAACCAAAAGGCATACGTCTATAAGCAAAGGTACCGAAAGGGCAAGTAAAAGTAGTCTTTTCTTGATCATCAACTGACACAGGTATTTGAGAGAAACCAGAGTAACCATCTAGAAAGCAAAAATGTGTATGTTTGGATAATCTTTCTAGCATTTGATCAATGAAAGGCAAAGGGTAATGATTGAGGGAGTCCTGGATTAAGGGGTCCTTGGGCGTCTGGCCTGTTAGCCATGGGCTGGATTGATGGGCTGTGAAGATACGAAGACCGAAAACTGTGCTCGTGTTCGGATAGGACTCTCCTTGGCGTGGAAGGCAAGCTTGGCGACCGAATATGTAGATTCCTTTCTTTGTAACTGACCTTATGTAACCCTAGATCCTCCCGGTGTCTATATAAACCGGAGGACTTAGTCCGGATAGGACACTCATTATCATAGCCATACAGGCTAGACCTCTAGGGTTTAGCCATAACGGTCTCGAGGTAGATCAACTCTTGTAATACTCATATTCATCAATATCAATCAAGCAGGACGTAGGATATTACCTCCATAGAGAGGGCCTGAACCTGGGTAAACATCGTGCCCCTTGTGTCCTGTTACCATCGACCTTAGACGCACAGTTCGGGACCCCCCTACCCGAGATCCGCCGATTTTGACATCGACATTGGTGCTTTCATTGAGAGTTCCACCGTGCCGTCGATAACAAGATCGATGTCTTGCCTTGTTCTCAAGGATAATATCACCACCGGAGGAACGCTGGCTCCAGGCCAAACCCTCTGGCTGGGCGGCTTTACCATGACCGCCCGTTCGGCCATTAAGCCGACGATGGCCTCTCGGGTCATCGAAAACCCCCTTCGCGTCGACTCCGAATACTCCAAGCAGATGGATCTAGTAGAGCTTTCGTCTTTAAATGAGCTCCTAGATCGCATCGCCGCCCTGGGGGTCGCTACAGACTATGATCGGATTGGGCTTAAACCCGACCAGAGAGAAATCAAATCTCCGCCGATCACCCACCAGATAGTGGTAGTCGAGGAGCGGGTCGATAACTCTTCCCCCATATTGAGGACGGACTATATCTGGATCTCCGGTCTCGAAGAGCCGGACACCTACCCGCGAGGTGAAGCATCCTGCCCTTCGAACATAGAATCGGACGACGGGCCTAAGAAATCAGTGGACATCCCGGAGCCCGATCTGTTAAGTTCGGAAGACTTCCAAACTCCGGATCCAAAACTGGGGCAGGGTTCAGATTTAAATCCACCGACCCACCCGAATACAAGCGCTCTCATGAGCATAAAACGACAGTCTCAGGAAACGGTCCACCACTTTTGGGCCAGATTACTTGTTAAAAACAAGATTACAGATCTCCGTGACGAAGAAGCGATCTCAGTGTTCCGCAACAATTGTAGGGACGAATGAATCCTCAACGCCATCAACCGCCGTCGCATCCTACACTTCGCTGACTTGGCAACTATCATACAAAAGTACAGTGCAATGGAAAGCGCCTGGAAAACTCAAGCAGCTCCTTGGGAATCATCGGCCCCCACTCAACCCTTCATTCAGGCGAAAAGGGCGCACCCTTGCAACATGCCCGGTTCAATAGTAAAGAAATACAAGTCTAGCATGGGGTGCGGAACTGTTCTGGAAGGATGGCTCGATGGGCCATGCAAAATACACGCAACACTGGATAACATACCAACACATATCCTTAGAGCATGTTGGATACTCCGGCAAGTGGCCAAGAGAGGCGAGGATATCCTCACCAAGAGTAATCCAGAACAACACCCCCAGAGGACAACGACCCCAAAGTACTGACGGTCTTCGAGACATTCACCTCCAACAATAGGCGCAAGAGAGCACTACGCGGACTCGCCGAAGTCTGTCAAATAGAAGCAATAAACCCTTGGAACCACACGGCTATAACTTTTAATGCCGGCGACGAACCAAAATACAGGATAGTCCAAGGACCAGCCGCCTTGGTCCTCAGTCCAATTGTGGACGGCTTTCGACTCACCAAGGTCCTTATGGATGGCGGCAGTAGATTAAACCTCATCTACGAAGATACACTCCACAAAATGGAAATAGATAGGAGCCGCATTGAGCAAAGCAACATGACCTTCCAAGGAATTATCCCCAGTCGGGAGGCGCGGTGTGCGAGAAAAATAACACTTGATGTGGGATTCGGCATGCCGGAGAATTATCGGTCCGAAGAAATAACCTTCCAAGTGGCCCCTTTCAACAGCGGGTATCACGCCCTCCTAGGGCGAGATGCATTTATGCGCTTCCAAGCGGTACCCCATTACGGTACATGAAGCTTAACATGCCTGGGCCCAACGGTATAATCACTCTAGCTAGTGATCCGGACATAGCACTCCGCGCCGAGAATAAAACCGCATCCTTGGCCCTCGAGGCATTATCTGAAGCCCTCGCGGCCAAAGAATTAGCCGCGCTGCGCTCTACGGTGGACAGGGATGATGTCGTCCTAGACAAACGACCCAAATCCACCTCTTTCAAACCAGCAAAAGAAATAGTCAAATTCCAAGTCCATCCAACGGACCCCAAAAAGAAAGCATCCATCGGAGCACAATTAGATCCAACGGTTGACGCCATGCTATGAGAGTTCCTGCGCGAAAATTGGGATATATTCGCCTGGCACCCTTCTAACATGCCAGGAATCCCACGTGAGTTGGCCGAACACAACCTCAATATATTAAAAGGATATAAACCGGTCAAGCAAATGCTGTGGCGCTTTTCCGAACCCAAACGTCAAGCTATGGGGGAGGAGCTAGCCATGTTAATTGAGGCCGGATTCATCAGAGAAATAAAACATCCGGACTGGCTGGCAAACCTGGTGATGGTACCAAAGAAGGACAAATCCTGGCGGTTGTGTGTCGATTTTAAAGACCTCAATAAAGCCTGCCCTAAGGATCCCTTCCCCCTCCCCCGCATTGATCAAATCATTGATGCTACCGCAGGACACGACTCACAGTGTTTCCTGGATGCATATTCCGTATACCATCAAATCAAAATGAAGGAGTCCGATCAAGCTGCAACAACATTCATCACCCCATACGGGCCATTCTGCTTCAACACCATGCCCATCGGGATCAAGAACGCTGACGCCACATACCAACGCATGATTCAAACATGCCTGGAGAAGAAGATCGGCAAGACAGTTGAAGCTTATGTGGACGACGTCGTCATCAAAACCAGGCGTGTCGAAACATTAATAGACAATTTATGTCTCACATTCGATAACCTCCGCGCGTATGACATCAAGCTCAATCCTGAAAAGTGCGTTTTCGGCGTCCCCGCTGGAAAACAATTGGGCTTCATCGTTTCCAACAGAGGAACTGAAGCAAATCCAACCAAAATCCGAGCTCTGTCACAATTGGCTATCCGACAGACCTTAAACAAGTCCAAAAGCTCGCGGGTTGCGTGGTAGCTCTAAACCACTTTATCTCCAGATTGGGAGAAAAGGCACTGCCACTCTATCATCTTCTATGGTGAACTGATCACTTCGAGTGGATGGACACGTCAACAGCCGGACTGGAGGAAATAAAAACCCTCCTTGCGAGCAACCCAATCCTGGCCGCGCCAAACGTCGGTGAACCTATGTTGTTATACATATCGGCAACACATCAGGTGGTGAGCGCCATGCTCGTCGTCGAACGAGAACATGACAGACACAAATTCTCGCTTCAGAAGCCAGTATACTACGTATCCACTGTCCTTACACCATGCAAATCCCGGTACCCCCATTATCAAAAGATAGCATACGCGGTCTTCATGGCATCCCGAAAACTCCGTCACTACTTCCAGGAGTGTTTGATCACGGTGGCTTCTGAAGTACCACTCAATGACATTATAAACAACCGCGATGCCACGGGCCGGATTGCCAAATGGGCCATTGAGCTCCTTCCATTCGATATTACATACAAACCACGTCGAGCTATTAAATCCCAAGTACTGGCTGACTTCGTCGCCGAATGGACAGAGGCCGAACTCCCCAAAAAGTACGACACATATTCCAATTGGGTTATGTATTTTGATGGCTCCAAAATGCTGGCAGGGCTAAGGGGGCGTCGTTTTAACGTCCCCTACTGGAGACGTCGTTCAATATGTACTCCAAATACTATACACACACTCCAATAACGCAGCCGAATATGAGGCCTTATTGCATGGTCTTCGGATGGCTGTCTCCATGGGCATACAACACCTAGAAGTGCGCGGGGACTCAAAGCTCGCAATATCTCAAATAAATGGTGACTTTGACACCAAAGGTCCGAAGATGGTAGCTTATCATAACGCAGTCATAAAAATGTCGGCCCGGTTCGAGGGGCTCGAGTTCCATCATGTGGCTCGAGAAAGTAATCAAGCGGCGGACGTTCTTGATCGTATCGGCGCTAGGCGCGACCCCGTCCAACCTAGTATCTTTCTGGAAAGGCTTTTTAAGCCATCCATGGTGTGGCAGGGGAGAAACGGAAACACTAGTCCGGATCCGAACATAACCCCAGATTCCGAAAACACCGACATCATCAGAGGCTCAACTACCGAAATAACACCGTCGGTGCACCTCATCATGGCAGTCATTGCCCCATGGACAGAACCCTTCCTGGCCTTCATTAACAGGAAGGAGCTTCCCAAGGACCATAATGAGGCCCGCTGCATTGTCCGACGTTCGAAGGCCTACAAGGTTCATGATGGAGAGCTCTATAAGAAAAGTGCTACCGGAGTTCTTCAAAGATGTATCTCCGAGGAAGAGGGGTGGAAGCTCTTGGCCAAGATTCACGCCGGGCTCGGAGGTCACACCACGCCGCAACTTGGGCCCTTGTTAGCAAGGCCTTCCGTACAGGGTTTTATTGGCCGACTGCCCGAGCAGATGCACAGGACCTTGTCCAAAGTTGCGTCGGATGCCAACTCTTCGCCAACGAAAGCCATATGCCCCTCACTGCCTTACAAAACAATCCCCATCACTTGGCCTTTTGCGGCCTGGGAACTCGATATGGTTGGACCCCTTCAAGGAGGAAGCCATAAGAGAAAGTACCTGCTGGTCATGGTGGATAAATTCACTAAGTGGATATAGGCCAAACCAGTCAAAACGGCCGAAGCGGGGCCGGTAATAGATTTCATATCCGGCGTGGTACACCGTTATGGTGTCCCACACAGCATAATAGCCGATAACGGCTCTAATTTCACAGCCGATGAAGTGAAAACTTGGTGTGCTAATCTAGGTATTAAACTCGATTACGCCTCGGTCTATCACCCGCAGAAAAACGGTCAGGTCGAACGGGCTAATGGTCTTATTATGAGCGGTATCAAACCCAGACTAGTGCGGTCTTTGAAAGAATCAGACAAGCACTGGGTGGAGGAACTTGAATCCGTACTCTGGGGGCTGCAAACCACGCCCAACCGCACTATCGGATATACACCTTTCTTCATGGTGTACGGTGCAGAAGCAGTGTTACCCTGCGATATCATTCATGACTCACCTCGAGTGCGCATGTACGAAGAGAGAGAAGCTGAGCTTGATCGGCAGGACAGCCTAGATGCCTTGGAGGAGGAGCGCGACGTCCCAAAAGCTCGTTCCGCATTTTATCAACAGCAGGCTCGTAGGTATCAAAGCAGAGAAGTGCAGGCCAAGACTTATAATGTTGGTGAACTCGTTCTACGCCCGCCAGAGAAGAAAAAGGACAAACTCAAGCCCAAGTGGGAGGGTCCCTTCATCATTGACGAAGTTCTCACCAGTGGAGCATACCGCCCGCGTGATGCGTCAGACAATCACCTGGAGCCGAACCCTTGGAATGCGGCCAGACTACGACGATTTTATGCCTAGCGCTGAACTACTGTGTTCATCTCCTCCCTCCTGCTATTAATGTTATTTTTTCTCTCTTTTCGTTTTTATCCTTTTCTTTCGTTTTGCTCTTTAGCCTTACGGTTTCAGTACGACTAGACCGTCCTTACCTAATGCGTACACCTCTACACATGTATGTTCATTATACCTGGGGGCTTCTCGTACAGAAGCTTGCTATTATTCCTTGACCATCAAGCTCACCACATATGCGTTTTTCCATATGTACCTTTTCTTCGCCACTATATGCATCGATATGACTTAAGTTTTGGCCAAGCTGGGTTGCCTGGCTCCTGTGCTTATGCCCTACGTTCCCGTTAGTTTGGCTAGGGCATAAAGGGAGCACCTCTGCGATTGTTACTGTCGGGTCATCCGTATGTGTACCTCATACTGGGTGAAGCCAAAAGCTAGCGTTCTTAAGGGAATATTCGGTCAGCGAATTAAAGATGTTTTCGCATTCACCTCATTGTGAAACCCCAGAAGTTACTTACTCTGTGATTTTTTTCAATCACAGTTCGGACATGCACATTAAACGCATGCACACCCAGGGAAAGGAACCCTTAATGGAACTATTCTCTCTGGAAGATGTTTCTTACATAATGTAGTATAACATAACTAGCCGGATACACATTGTTTGTTCAAGCAACTATGACCCATACGCCTGGTTCCCATGCATACCCCGGTATATTATGCCATAAGGGTATTCGGAAACACTCCGCACCTTCGGGGCCAGAGGTCGAAGCGAAAAGGTCAGCCATGACAATTGTTTTTATTATCTAGTTAGAAGGAAAGTACATAGTCACCTAGGACTCAAAAACTTCCTCCTCTATACCGTCCAACAGGTGGTCTAATTTACAATCCTGTTGGGAGTATCTAGCAGCCACCTCTACTTGGCCATATACTAAACTAACGGGAATTTCTTCCCCATTTGACCCTACCGTTCTGACCTGGGCCATGTGATTCGGATCTAGCTTGGTATATCGTGTTTTTATCATGGCCTAGGCTTCTCGCGCACCCTCTCGGCAGGCCGATATCTTCCACAGTCGGATACGCCGCCGCGCTCCCTTGAACAACTCTACAAGCTTCTCCATACTCCCTGGAGGGAAGTCGGATGGCCATAAGGCCTTGGCTACACTCCGCATTGCCAGCCGAGCTCGCTCGTGCAACTGCGACAACTCTTGCAGAAGATCACTTAATGATCTGGACACCTCCTCTTCAGGACGACCCGTCAATATACCTGCAATCAATGCTATATCAGCTACTGTTACTTCCTAACTATTATAAGATAAATGCGGTCACATACTGAATATGCCACCTCACAGTTTTTTGTTGTCCTTCACGGAGTCAGCTAGCTGAGCTCGCACGTCTTTCAGTTCTTCGCCCAGTTTGGTGTTCGAATCCTGGAGCTTCTTTTTCTCCTGAATGACTTTTGTTAACAGACGCTCGCCCACTGCTAGCAGTTTTTTGACTCCATGTTCTTCGCCTCGAGCGGCGTCCAGCTGCTCCCGCAGTTGGTCTACCAATCCAATACAACGATAAGCAACCAGATTAGCATTGTTAGTATACAATTATGATTTCTCGATGGAGGGAAACATTACCGGGGGATGCCTTCTTGGATTTCTCCAGTTCGGCATTGGCAGCAGATAGCTGGCCCTGACACTTTTCTAGTTCCTGAGTTAACATGGTGTTCTTCTCCATAAGCACCTGGTTGTACATTGATCCTTAAATCAGTTGTTTCAACTACTTTATGTCTCGGGGGCTACTGGTATATGGTTATCATAGTCAGACAAAACAAACTTACCTGCACATATTTTAAATGCTATTTTGTGGCTCTATTAAGCCCGTCTCGAGCAGCTCGGATATACGCATCGGCTGAGTTGAAGGCGTTAAATGACTCTTCTGAAAAGCCAGGATCTTGTAAAATGGCCCTGCGGCGCCGATGATTCATGGCGCTCTCCACTTCCGAGTTGGTGACGGATACATCATCTGAATCCTCCGCTGGAGGACAGTCCGGCGTCACCCTCGCTTCAGCCCCCGTCTTCATGGCAGGATTTGAATCCTGGCTGCGGGAAGTATGACCGGCCGGACCCCCGGATATAGTCTGGGACATCTTTTTCCTGATAAAGGGTAAACGGAAATGTTACAGTTGGATGTGACTGCCGAGGTGCATACTTGCAAATTCATACCTCTTTGATGAAGGCTCGGTCGTATCTTGCTTTGCCTTCCTCTTGGAAGGCTTGCCTGGTATGGGGGACACTCTCTTCGGAGACGCTCCCGGGGTAGCATGGCGTGCCGAACGCTTCCCCTTCTAAGCACAGGACAGTGCTGTGGGTAAGGAGGAATGAGAAAACTCTTTTGGATAAGGTCTCTTTGGATTACTTACGCATGAAGCAGGAAGGAGTCCGGGGTAATCAGCGATAATGGGTACATATGTACCGTCGTAGCTCATTTGATAAAATACTCCATCCTCAAGCTCCACAAATATGTCTGGATCTTCCTCATATCTGGGGTCAAGATCCCGGTTGTGATTCTCCGGCTGAGGGGCAGGGTCATGGATCCCCTCGACAACCTTTCGCCATTCCTGTTATGAGCAAGATAAGACGCTGCCTATGGAGAATGATTCAGAATAAAATAATGGAGCTGAACCTTACCTAGCTGGGAGGATTATACATGGAAAACCCGTCTCGGATTTGGAGACAGGTGAACTCCTCCTTCTCCCCTTTATACAACTCGGCCAATATTTTGGCTAGGGCGGCAGGAGTCTTTGGGCCCTTTCGGCCATAGCGTGAGGCGTCGTCTTCTCCGTTATACTGCCACATGGGCAGCCCTCTGTATTGAAGTGGCTGGACCCCCCGTGTTATCGAAATCGCCATCACATCAGCTACTGACAATCCGCACTAGGCAAGCGTCTTAATCTTGCCTAGTAGGTTGATCTCTGTGCTATCCTCTTCCTCGAGGCTCCGAGGGCGCTAGCTATGGCGTTTCTTCAGCGGAGCATTTGAAAACTCGGGGAGGCCCATGCAGACAGGGTCGGGTAGAGCGACGTCGTCGGTGTAGAACCATTCGGAAGGCCACTCTTCGGGAGCTTTATTCGGCGTGCCGGACAGGTATCCGGTCCCGGCAATGCGCCACACTTCGGCTCCTCCCACTTCAAAAATTGACCCACCTTGATTGCAAGGAACGAGGCAGAACAATCTTCTCCATAAATCGAAATGGGCCTCGCAACCTAGGAATAGTTCGCATAAAGCGACATAGCCTGCGATGTGCAGAACTGAGGCCGGAGTAAAATTATGTAGCTGGAAGCCGTAGTACTCCAGAAGCCCTCGAAGGAATGGGTGAATTGGGAACCCCACGCCCCTCAGCAGACAGGGGACGAAGCACACTCGTTCTCCCGCAGACGGATTGGGGACATCCTCCGCCTGGGTGTTTCCGTTGAAGGAGGCCAATCCTGCTCGAACAAGGACCAGATCTGCAGGAGGAAGAAATCCTTGCTTTTGCAGCTTTGCTAATTGGTTGTGGGGCACTAAGCACTTCTCCCACTTGCCCCTCTCTAGGTTAGAATGGGAAGAGGATCTGGGAATGTTGGCCATGTTGGAATGGTTTTGCCTGACTGTGCCTGAGGATTTTCTCCGCGTGATGCTGAAAGGATCTGAGACCCAATCTCTTTGAATAGACACTCTTTCTTGCAGGGCTAGGGTGATATTTGCAAAAATACCCTGACTATCCACATTCGCCCGACACGTGGAAGATGAAGTCATAAATGCACAGAAGCCGAGGGGTGCAACATTGAATTGAAAGCCGAACACCCTACTTGGAGGACGTCGGAGGAGGAACCCGCCTTGCAATGCCGAAGACAATCTGCGCGCTGAACACCTCGTCATTGAAGCCTGGTTCGGGGGCTACTGAGGGAGTCCTGGATTAAGGGGTCCTCGGGGGTCTGGCCTATTAGCCATCGGCTGGACTGATGGGCTGTGAAGATATGAAGACCGAAGACTGTGCTCGTGTTCGGATAGGACTCTCCTTGGCGTGGCGACCGAATATGTAGATTCCTTTCTTTGTAACCGACCTTATGTAACCCTAGATCCTCCAGGTGTCTATATAAACCGGAGGACTTAGTCCGGATAGGACACTCATTATCATAGTCATACATGCTAGACCTCTAGGGTTTAGCCATTACAATCTCGAGGTAGATCAACTCTTGTAATACTCATATTCATCAATATCAATCAAGTAGGACGTAGGGTATTACCTCCATAGAGAGTGCCCGAACCTGGGTAAACATCGTGCCCCTTGTCTCCTATTACCATCGACCTTAGACGCACATTTCGGGACCCCCTACCCGAAATCCGCTTGTTTTGAGACCGACAATGATCTTTTTTAGTAGCTTTATTTAATTTGCGGAAATCAATCACCATCCTATAACCTATAATAATTCTTTGCAGAATCAATTCATCTTTACCATTAGGAATGACAGTAATACCTCCCTTCTTATGGACACAATGGACGGGGCTTACCCACTGACTATCAGCAACGGGATAAATTATACCTGCTTCAAGGAGCTTTAATATTTCTTTTCTTACCACTTCTTTCATCTTAAGATTTAGCCATCGTTGGTGATCAATAACTGGTTTGGCGTCTTTCTCCAAATTTATTTTGTGTTGACATAGAGTGGGACTAATGCCCTTAATATCATCAAGAGTATATCCAATAGCAGCACGGTGCTTCTTCAGAGTTTTCAATAATTTTTCTTCTTCATGCTCTGAAAGGTTAGCACTAATAATATCAGGATATATCTTCTTTTCATCAAGATAAGCATATTTAAGAGTATCAGGCAATGGTTTAAGCTAAAAAACGGGATCACCCTTGGGTGGAGGAGGATCCCCTAGGATTTCAACAGGCAAGTTGTGTTTTAGAATAGGTCCATGTTTAAATAATACTTCATCTATTTCCCTTCTTTCATTCATAAACATATTGTTTTCATGGTCTAGCAAATATTGTTCTAAAGGATCAGTAGGAGGCACGACAATAGAAGCAAGACCAATAATTTCATCTTTACTAGGAAATTCTTTATCATGGGATTGTCTACGAAATTTAGCAAAATTAAAATCATGAGACATATCCCCTAAACCAATAGAAACAATATCCTTATTGCCGTCTATCTTAGCATTAACAGTATTCAAGAAGGGTCTAGCAAATATAATGGGACAAAAGCTATCTTGTGGGGAACCAAGAACAATAAAATCAGCATGGTATTTAACTTTCCCACACAAGACTTCAACATCTCTAACACTCCCAACTGGTGAAATAGTATCTCTATTAGCAAGCTTAATTGTAATGTCAATTTCTTCTATCTCAGCAGGTGCAATATCATGCATAATTTCTTTGTATAAGGAATGAGGTATTGCGCTTGCACTAGCACCCATATCACATAAGCCATGATAGCAATGATCTCCTATTTTAACAGAAATAACAGGCATGCGTACAACAGGTCTATGTTTATTTTTAGCATCAGGTCTAGCAATTCTAGCAGCTTCACTACAGAAGTAAATAACATGCCCATCAATATTATCGGCCAAGAGATCTTTAACCATAGCAATACTAGGTTCGACTTTAATTTGCTCAGGGCGTTTGTGTGTCTTAATATTACTTTTTTTAACCATAGTTGAAGCTTTAGCATGATCCTTTATTCTAACAGGGAAATGTGGTTTCTCAATATAAGCAGTAGGAACAACAGGATCGTTATAAGTGATATTCTTTTCTTCAACTTTAATAGGTGCAACTACTTTTACTTCAATGGGAGGATTATATTTAAACCACTTCTCCTTAGGGAGATCAACATGAGTAGCAAAGGATTCACAGAAATAAGCTACTATCTCAGAGTCAAGTCCATATTTAGTGCTAAATTCACGGAAAGCATCGGTATCCATGAAATATTTAACACAATCAAACTTAGGTGTTATACCCGACTCCTTACCTTCATCGAGGTTCCAATCTTCAGAGTTGCGTTTAATTCTTTCCAATAAATCCCATTTGAATTCAATAGTCTTCATCATAAAAGAGCCAGTACAAGAAGTATCGAGCATGGAGCGATTATTAAGAGAAAGCCGAGCATAAAATTTTTGAATAATCATTTCTCTTGAGAGCTCATGATTGGGGCATGAATATAACATTGACTTAAGCCTCCCCAAGCTTGAGAGATGCTTTATCCTTCATGAGGCCAAAAATTATATATATATATATAATTACGATCACGATGAACAAGATGCATAGGATAAAACTTCTGATGAAATTCCAATTTCAATCGTTTGTAGTTCCATGATCCCATATCATCACATAGCCTATACCATGTAAATGCATCTCCCTTCAAAGATAAAGGTAAGACCTTCTTCTTGATAACATCCTCGGGCATACCTGCAAGCTTAAATAATCCACAAACTTCATCCACATAGATTAGGTGCAAATCGGGATGTAATGTTCCATCACCTGTGAAAGGATTAGCTAGCAGTTTCTCTATCATACCCGAAGGAATTTCAAAGTAAACATTTTCAGTAGGTTTAGTAGGTTGAGGAGCAACTCTTTGCTCTACTGGTCGGGGTGAAGATACCCCGAACAAGCCCCTAAAAGGATTATGTTCCATAGTAACAAGTGACAGTAAATTTCAGCACACTATATAAATTTTTCCTTACCAAATTCCACCTACCAAAGGCGCTTCACTCCCCGGCAACGGCGCCAGAAAAGAGTCTTGATGACCCACAAGTGTAGGCGATCTATCATAGCCTTTTCGATAAGTAAGAGTGTCGAACCCAACGAGGAGCAGAAGGAAATGATAAGCAATTTTCAGTAAGGTATTCTCTGCAAGCACTGAAATTGTCGGTAACAGATAGTTTTGTGATAAGGAAATTTGTAATGAGTAGCAAGTAATAAAAGTAAATAAGATGCAGCATGATGGCCCAATCCTTTTTGTAGCAAAGGACAAGCCTGGACAAACTCTTATATGAAGGAAAGCGCTCCAGAGGACACATGGGAATTATCGTCAAGCTAGTTTTCATCACGTTCATATGATTCGCGTTCGATACTTTGATAATTTGATATGTGGGTGGACCGGTGCTTGAGTACTGTCTTTACTTGGACAAGCATCCCACTTATGATTAACCCCCATTGCAAGCATGCGCAACTACAACAGAAGTATTAAGGTAAACCTAACCATAGCATGAAACATATGGATCCAAATCAGCCCCTTACGAAGCAACACATAAACTAGGGTTTAAGCTTCTGTCACTCTAGCAACCCATCATCTACTTATTACTTCCCAATGCCTCCCTCTAGGCCCAAACAATGGTGAAGTGTCATGTAGTCGACGTTCACATGGCACCACTAGAGGAAAGACAACATACATCTCATCAAAATATCGAACGAATACCAAATTCACATGACTACTCATAGCAAGACTTCTCCCATGTCCTCAGGAACAAACATAACTACTCACAAATCATATTCATGTTCATAATCAGAGGGGTACTAATATGCATAATGGATCTGAACATATGATCTTCCACCAAGTAAACCAACTAGCATCAACTACAAGGAGTAATCAACACTACTAGCAACCCACAGGCCACAAGTACCAATCTGAGGTTTGGATACAAAGATTGGATGCAAGAGATGAACTAGGTTTGAGATGAGATCGTGCTGGTGAAGATGTTGATGGAGATTGACCCCCTCCCGATGAGAGGATCGTGATGACGATTGTCGGTGTCAAAACCGGCGGATCTCGGGTAGGGGGTCCCAAACTGTGCGTCTAGGCCGGATGGTAACAGGAGACAAGGGACACGAAGTTTTACCCAGGTTCGGGCCCTCTCGACGGAGGTAAAACCCTACGTCCTGCTTGATTAATATTGATGATATGGGTAGTACAAGAGTAGATCTACCACGAGATCGAGGAGGCTAAACCCTAGAAGCTAGCCTATGGTATGATTGTTGATGTGTCTGTTGTCCTACAAACTAAAACCCTCCGGTTTATATAGACACCGGAGAGGGTTAGGGTTACACAAATTCGGTTACAATGGTAGGAGATCTTCATATCCGTATCGCCAAGCTTGCCTTCCACGCCAAGGAAAGTCCCTTCCGGACACAGGAGAGAATCTTCAATCTTGTATCTTCATAGTCCAGGAGTCCGGCTGAAGGTATAGTCCGGCTATCCGAACACCCCCTAATCCAGGACTCCCTCAGTAGCCCCTGAACCAGGCTTCAATGACGACGAGTCCGGCGCGCAGATTGTCTTCGGCATTGCAAGACGGGTTCTCCTCCAAGTACTTCATAGAAGATTTTGAACACAAAGATAGTGTCCGGCTCTGCAAAATAAGTTTCCACATATTGCCATAGAGAGAATAATATTTACACCAATCTAATCTGCTGACGTATTCCGTAGCGTGTCACACCACGGCCAAGCCTTTATCCGAGTCGTTTCATTATCCCACCTCAGCGTGTCATGCGAGGCGGTTTCCTTGGCACGTCTTGTTAAAGTAGAGATCGTGTCCCCTTATCCCAGGATTCTCATCAATACGGGCGCGGGTAACCCAACCACTTCTAGGACTCCTAGATTATAGGCAAGTCCAAACAGGCACGGAGAGGACACTTGATATTCACCCTCTTTATAAAGGGGATAAGGCTTTTATTTTTCTCTCCCATGCTCAATCGAATCCTTCCCCCACCTCAAGCTCAAACGCCCGAAGTTCAGGTCAGGCGCCCCGAACCTTAATGAATGTCCGGATCTAGCCTTCAAGGCCGATGGATGCCCTCCTCTGTCACGGAAGAAGACATCAAGAAGTTGAGGGAGGCCAGATATCTGACCGCCGAGATTTTGCATCGGCTGCCTCCCCTAGGGCAGGCCGTCCCCACCCCCGAACCCAACGAGAACATCGTGTTCGTTTCCCACTTCCTCCGGGGTCTAGGTCTTGCCCTGGATCCTTTCGTCAGGGGTTTGATGTTTTACTACGGGCTAGATTTTCATGATCTAGATCCGGACTCCTTTCTTCATATCACGACATTTATTATCATGTGCGAGGCCTTCCTCCGGGTTACCCCTCACTTTGGCCTATGGCTCAAGACCTTTGAAGTGAAGCCGAAGCTGGTCGAGGGGGAGCATGCAGCGTGTGGAGGTGCCTTAATACGCAAGATGACGGGAGCTCCGTGGCCCAAAGGTTCCATCCCAGAGGTGTCTGAATTGTGGCAACATGAGTGGTTCTACATCACGGCTCCTAGAAGTGCCAAGTGGGCGGCCCCCCTGTTTTCCGCTCGGGCCCCCCACCGCAACTGATGTCATGGATCAGCAGAGGTCTGAGCTGGGGGCCATCCAAGGACGTGCCTATACTGCAAGGCCGCATTCGAGATCTCTTCAATGGAGATTTCAGTTTGGTTGCGGTGATACAGGTTATGCTGGTTCGTCAAGTCTAGCCTTGCAAACGCCGGCCTCTTTGTCTGTGGGAGTTCAACCCCGAGGGACCGCGTGCCAGTCAAAATTTTCTTGGCCTGACGCACGAGGAGATCTACAAGTTATTCTTCGAACCTCAGACGGAGTGTCCGGAAATCACCGAGGACGTGGGCCTGAGTAGTAACCGCACCGTCGAACAGGTAAGGCATCTTCCGGCCGAACATACTTTCTCTACTTTGTTATGAAGTTATTTCTGAGAGTTTGCTTTTTGACCAGGACTGGCTAACAAAGGAGAAGTTGATTCGGTGTTCGGCCCCCCTCCCTGAGGGTTTGGAAAATCCGGTATTGGAAAAGATGCTCCAGACCGCACCTTGCCCAGAGCCCTTGGAGGAAGATACCGTGGAGGATAATGCGGGCGGACGCGGGCCCCCAACGCTGCCCATTCTAGCCGATGGAGCGAGCGTCTCCATGAGGGAAGGCGACCAGAAGAGGAAAAGGACTGCGCCCGGGGATTCGGAAGCCGAAGCTTCCAAACGGGAGAAGAAGTCTCCCACAGAGGGTCCTACCTCGGGGGGGGGGGGGTGCTGTTGCCGCACAAAGTCCGCAGGGGGATCAATTCTCCAACGAGTCGTAAGTGACCCGAAATACCTTTAATAGTACAGATATGCCATTTTTCTTCTGAGAAAATAACCACCGCATATATTTTGCAGTTCGGGCCTTAGCCCCTCTCAAATGAGCTCATCTTCGGGGGATCTTCTTCCAGAGATGATGGAGAGCGAAACGCCTCCTCCGGACTCCTCCGCTCCAGAAGCGGGCGACTCTGAAGTGTCGTCGCGGAGGGCCTCTCCGAGTCTGGTGAGGCCAGAAGAAAATCCCATTGACCCTCGAAGCTCCCAGTGTCCGGCTCCCGAAGGAAGCAGACAAAAGAGTCCGGCCCCGTATAGTGTGCGATCGGATGTTCTGAGGGAGTTGGTGGGGTGAGCGGCCATCTCAGATGAACACCGTGTGATGATGAATACGATGATGGAGAGAATATCGTCCGCCGAAAGCAGATTGCATGAAGCTTTTATGAGTCTACTGATAGGCTTTGAGGTACGTAAAAGAATTATGATAACCCTGCACATGTTAGGTGTGCCCTGTGTAGATAGTAGCCCCTGAGACTCTGGTTGTCGTCAGAAACGACGACGAACAGAGGATCATATTCCCAGGAAATAACCATACTGCCTTTATGTGCAGGTGATGGAAGCTCCGGTGGCTAGCCGGACTAGCGAGTTTGCCCATTTAGAACGGCAGTTGGATGCGGCAGACACCGACATCGAGCTTGTTAACAAAAGGCTTGACGAGGCACAGGGTAAGTTTCAATATCTGGTAAACGCCACATAGGAAGAGCAGCATGATGCCAGTATCTTAAATATGTTGTGACTGCAGATGGAGCTGCCACTTTTGAAGCCTTGCGGGTAGAACTTGCCCGAGCCAAGGAACAAGCAAGGTTAGGTAATGCGGCTGCTGTGAAGGCGGCCGAAGAGTTGCAAGCCGAGAAGGCCGCGCATGGCGAGACCCGAGATAAGATGGCCAAGATGGTTGTGGAATTAAAAGCCGCCGCCGACCGTTGCTGGCTTCTTGAAAAGGAAAACCACGCGAAGGCATCGGACCTTGAGAAGGCTGCTGCGACGAAAAAGGATCTCCGCTCTGCTATGAGGGCAAAGAAGGAGGAGCTGCGGGAAGCCGGGGACATTGTAGCTGGGAAATCCTTTATGTTGCGGAGGAAATTCGGAGATCCACGGTATGCCCCTCTGGATCGGCTGTGGAGTTCGGAGGATGTGTATATGGATTTGGCGGCGAGCGCTGCCGATGCGGCCAAGTACTTCCCTGGTCAGACAGACCGTGGAGTAGACCAGCTGTTTTGGAGATAATTCCATTCTCCCGAGTGTCCACTTTCATTGACTGACCAATTAGCCGAATGGGCCGAACTAAACAGGTTGTCCATACTCTCTATGAGGTCTGTTGTGGATCAGCTGTGGCCGGGAAGGTCAAAACCGAATAGCTATTTCATCTTGGTGCAGCAGGTCCTTGATGTGGTGCCGCTTATTAATGTGATGAGGAGGTCGGCGTGCATAGAGGGCGCATGGATAGCCTTTGCCCGTGTTAAGGCATATTGGCCGGAGATGGATGCTACCAATGTTGCAATGCGGGATTCGGCTATAGGTCGAAAGGCTGCCAAGCACTACTTTGAAGAAGTTCTTGAGGGTGCCCGTTTGATAGAGACCCAGTGCTCAAAAAAATTATGTTTGAGTGATATGTAATCTCATTGTAAGCGAAATGCTTTTATAAATTTTTATAAGGCTATTTTTATACTTTTGCCTGAAAGTAATATGATGCCTCTTGGGCGGCCGTTTATGTATACATGTGTATAACTTGAAAGATTGCAGCCGTCGGCTTCAACCCTCACGCATATAATGCGGAGGTGCTCGCAAAAACATGCATTCACACTTAACCCAACGTCTTGGTCCTATTAAGGAGGTGATAGCGGAGCGAGCGAGGCAACCGGACTATAATGCTTTAGCACTTTGACTTAGCCATAGGAGTTTGACAGTGGGGCTACTAGATAGCCCCTGGTGGCTCCGCACTCTCCCGATATCGGGGTGCGTACATGCCTGGCCGGGAAACGGCCCTTCGTTAAGGCGGAGGAATTCTAACATTCCCACAGGTCGTCGAGTGGTTGACCAGTCTCACGCTATATCATGACAGTCAGTTTTCGGCTTTCTCTATTGAGGTGCTCGTCCGGATGAACCAGGGCACAATCGCAGTAGTTCTCCTGGTGCTACCTTAGCCGGCAAGGCGGAACATAAGGCACCAAAACACAGGAGCCGGGCAAACCCAACATTTGATCAAAGACAATGATTCGGAGCTGATGCATATAGGGCCAAACTCGCGACGCCGAATACTCCCTAAGGTATTCGGTCTTTGTGGTATAAACCGAGCCTAAATAGTGGCCTTTGTAAGAAGCCCCGTGTGTCCAGGTATGTGCATTGTTCTGGCGTGGCCACATGCCAAGACATCAGCATCCTTCTCAACGGTGGATATGTATCAACAAGAGACAGTAAAAAAGGTTTACGCAGGGTCTTAATCTAAAAATAATCCTTGCAGCGGGTCCCTGCTGCACGTCTGCGCCTTTGTCTCCGTTGTGCCATATCCTGGACGGGTGTAGCATGATGATCGTCTGTAAAAGAGAGGAAGTTAAGTGAAAAAGTTGTCGTGCAAAAGGATAGTTTTTAAAGAAACCATGTATAATTCAAGATGATAAGAAATTGCCACTTGTCTGCGCGCGTTGAGCCCCTTGTATTGACAAATAGGGGTGTGACCACTTATTTCCGTATAAATAGCTGCGCCGGACTTGATTAGCTGTATCCGAGGTCCTGACGACCTATTGGATGCTTTCATTTGTCCAGGCGCCTTTAGTGTGCGGCGGCCAAGGCGGCCTCACTCTCTTCGGTGCGCAGAGATCGCTTGATATTTCCGTGCACTGTAATGATGCCACGTCGACCGGGCATCTTGAGTGTGAGGGAGGCGTAGTGTGGTATTGCATTAAAGCGAGCGAAAGCTTCGCGTCCGAGCAGTGCTTGATAGCCACTTTGAAACGGAGCGATGTGGAAAGTTAAATGCTCGCGACGGAAGTTATCGGGGGAGCCGAATGTAACTTGTAGTAGGAGGGAGCCCGTACAACGAGCCCCTGGGCCTGGTGTTATTCCTTTAAAGGTAGTATTGCTATGGCGAATTTGTGTTGGGTCTAGCCCCATCTCGCGGATTGTATCCTGATATATTAGGTTTAGGCTACTGCCGCCGTCCATCAAGACCCTTGTGAAGTGATATCCGCCAATTATTGGGTCTAATACCAGGGCAGCCCATCCTGCGTGTCGGATACCTGCTGAGTAATTGCGATGGTCGAAAGTGATCGGTTGAGATGACCAGTGGCAGGACTTCGTGGTGATAGGCACTTGGGTATACTTTCCTGGGAGTGCCGCATTGTTTTCTTCCTTGATTACGTGTAACACATTTACTATTTTGACTTCTGGTGGAAATTGCTTTTGTTCCCCCGCGTCTTGCTTGGGGGGCTCGTCCTCGTCTTCACTTGGTGTATCCTCCCCCTTGTGTACAACGTTGAGCTTGCCGGACTGCTTGAAGACCCAACATTCTCTGTGGGTATGATTAGCAGGTTTACCAGGGGTACTATGAATCTGACATACTTGGTCCAAAATTTTATTGAGGCTGGACAGTTCGTCCCTGGTGCCTTTAGGGGGCGGCTTTTGGCCTGGCTGAGAGCTTTTGAATCCGGCATTTACTGCCGTGCCCTTCGTGCTGTCTTCTTTATTCCGGCGTTTGTTATTGCTGTTGCGCCGTGATTTCCCGTTTCCATCTCTAACTTCAGATGTACTGGGGTCACTGGTGCTGCATCTGGCCAGCCAGCTGTCCTCTCTCGCGCAAAAGCGGGTCATGAAGTTTGTTAATGCGGCCATCGTTCTCGGCTTATTTTGGCCGAGGTGTCTGGCGAGCCATTCGTCACGGACGCTATGCTTGAAAGCCGCTAAGGCTTCGGCGTCCGGACAGTCGACAATCTGGTTCCTTTTAGTAAGAAACCCGTTCCAAAGCTTTCGGGCTGACTCTCCGGGCTGTTGAGTTATATGACTCAAATTGTCCGCATCCGAAGGTCGGACATAAGTCCCTTGAAAATTTGCCCGAAAGGCGTCTTCGAGCTCTTCGCAACTTCCAATGGAGCTTTCGGGGAGGCCTTTGAGCCAGTGACGAGCTGGCCCTTTGAGCTTGAGGGGTAGGTACTTGATGGCGTGGAGATCATCTCCTCGAGCCATATGGATATGAAGGATATAGTCCTCAATCCAGACCCCAGGGTCTGTTGTTCCGTCGTATGCCTCTATGTTTACGGGCTTGAATCCCTCTGGAAATTCGTGGTCCAGCACCTCATCGGTGAAACATAGGGGGTGTGCGGCACCCCTGTAGCTGGGTGTGCCGCGTTGTTCGGATGTTTGTTGTGTTGCATTGTATGCTGGGGCGCGCTTGCGTGGTCCATAGATGGATCTTGTTGCACCGTTCTTTGGGTGCGAGCCCTCGCATTGGTTGCGTGTTGTATGGTGAGCGACATTGTATGCCGCTCTGTGTTGGTAGAGGGGTCGTCCATCCGACCAGGTGGCTGCTTTGATATTTGGTTGTGGGGGGTCTGAGGCCTCCTCATCGAATTCGGGTAGCAGCTTCCGCTTTGGGTAGCTCTTGTAGGGGCGATTGTCGCCATACCTTGCTGCTGTGTTGAGTATTTTGCTCCATCTGATTTGGAGTGTGTCTTGCGTGGCCTTGAGCCTTTGCTTCTGCTTTCTCAGACTCCTCGCGGTGGCAACACGCCTTTTACGGGTAGTCTGCTGCTCCGGATGCCTGTCCGGCGTTATGTTGTCCGGACCATGATCCTTGATAGGATTTGTTTGTTCGGTTTGATTATCCATATTGCTGTTGTCCGGCAGCAGTTCGCCCTACTCCAGCGCTGGGTCTGTGTGATCGCTATTTCTGTCGGGCGGGATTTGGGGCGGCGCTTGCGTCGCCGCTTTGACTGCTTTTCGAGGGAACAAGCCTTCGGTGCGTCCTTCCGCTCCTCGTCGTCGTCTTTTGGTGCGTCCACCATGTATACGTCATGTGACGAGGTGGCGTTCCAGGGCCCAATAGGTGCTGGTTCTTCATCGTCTCCTTCATCGGCGTCCATACCGTCGATGTCTTCGGAGTCGAGGTCGAGCATGTCGGTTAAGTCGTCGACAATGGCTACAAATTGGGTGGTGGGTGGGCTTTGAATTTCTTCATCGTCCGTACCCCAACCTTGCTGACCGTAGTCCGGCCAGGGCTCTCCTGATAAAGAGAGAGACTTCAGTGACTTCAGGATATCGCCGAGAGGCGAGTGCTGAAAGATGTCCGCGGCAGTGAACTCCATGATCGGCGCCCAATCGGATTCGATCGGCAAGGGCGCGGAGGGTTCAGAGTCCGGAGAGGAGTCTAGCTCCTTGGAGTCACGAGTCTCGTAGAGTACGGGGCTGGTGTTTGGCTCAATCGCCGTTGGGGTTGCAGCCCCCGAGGTGGTGTCCAACCGCCCATCCTCGATCGGCGCAGTTGGCTCCGAATTAAGGGTCGGAGCTGACACGGGTGCGGCCTCCAGGGCACTGTTCGGTGGCAGAGCTAAATCATGCTCATCGTGACAGTGCGGCGCGCTCGGCAGTGGCTCGAATCCGTCGAAGATCAAGTCCCCGCGGATGTCAGCCGTGTAGTTTAAACTTCCGAATCTGACCTGACGGCCGGGGCATAGCTTTCCATCTACTCCAGACGGCCAAGCGAATTGGCCCGTAGTGCGAAGCCGCCGAAGACGAAGATCTGTCCGGGGAGGAAGGTCTCACCCTGGACTGCATCGCTATCGATGATCGTAGGAGCCATCGAGCCTGACGGCGACGACACAGAGGAACTCTCAATGAAAGCACCAATGTCGGTGTCAAAACCGGCGGATCTCGGGTAGGGGGTCCCGAACTGTGCGTCTAGGCCGGATGGTAACAGGAGACAAGGGATACGAAGTTTTACCCAGGTTTGGGCCCTCTCGACGGAGGTAAAACCCTACGTCCTGCTTGATTAATATTGATGATATGGGTAGTACAAGAGTAGATCTACCACAAGATCGAGGAGGCTAAACCCTAGAAGCTAGCCTATGGTATGATTATTGATGTGTCTGTTGTCCTACGGACTAAAACCCTCTGGTTTATATAGACACCGGAGAGGGTTAGGGTTACACAAAGTCAGTTACAATGGTAGGAGATCTTCATATCCGTATCGCCAAGCTTGCCTTCCACGCCAAGGAAAGTCCCTTCCGGACACGGGACGGAATCTTCAATCTTGTATCTTCATAGTCCAGGAGTCCGGCTGAAGGTATAGTCCGGCTATGCGAACACCCCCTAATCCAGGACTCCCTCAATGATGGTTATGATTTCCCCCTCCCGGAGGGAAGTTTCCCCGGCAAAACAGCTCTGCCGGAGCCCTAGATTGGTTTCGCCTCGTGGCGGCGGAGTTTCTTCCCGAAAGCTTCCCTCTGATTTTTTCCTCGATGAAAGACTCCATATAGCCAAAGATGGGCATCGGAGGGCCACCAGGGGGCCCACGAGGCAGGGGGGCGCGCCCCCACCCTCGTGGCTAGGGTGTGGGCCCCCTCTGGTACTTTCTTCGCTCAATATTTTTTATTAATTCCTAAAATGACTTCCATGAAGTTTCAGGACTTTTGGAGCTGTGCAGAATAGGTCTCTAATATTTGCTCCTTTTCCAGCCCAGAATTCCAGCTGCCTGCATTCCCCCTCTTCATGTAAACCTTGTAAAATAAGAGAGAATAGGCATAAGTATTGTGGCATAATGTGTAATAACAGCCCATAATGCAATAAATATCAATATAAAAGCATGATGCAAAATGGTCGTATCAAGGCATCACGTCCAAGATTAGTAGAACGACTCCTGCCTGCATCTACTACTATTACTCCACACATCGACCGCTATCCAGCATGCATCTACTGTATTAAGTTCATGGAGAAATGGAATAATGCAATAAGAATGATGACATGATGTAGACAAGATCTATCTATGTAGAGATAGACCCCATCATTTTATCCTTGGTAGCAACGATGCATACGTATCGGTTCCCTTTCTGTCACTGGGATCAAGCACCGTAAGATCGAACCCACTACAAAGCACATCTTCTCATTGCAAGATAAATAGATCAAGTTGGCCAAACAAAACCCAAATATCGGAGAAGAAATACGAGGCTATAAGCAATCATGCATAAAAGAGATCTAAGAAACTCAAATACTTTCATGGATATAAAAAATATATCTGATCATAAACTCAAAGTTCATCGATCCCAACAAACACACCGCAAAAAAGAGTTACATCATATGGATCTCCAAGAGACCATTGTATTGAGAATCAAGAGAGAGAGAGAGAGAGATGAAGACATCTAGCTACTAACTACGGGCCTGAAGGTCTACAAAGAACTACTCACGTATCATCGGAGAGGCACCAATGGAGGTGGTGAACCCCATATGAGACGGTGTCTAGATTGGATTTGGTGGTTGTGGACTCTGCGGCGGCTGGATGAATATTTCGTCGACTCCCCTAGGGTTCTGGATATATTGGGGTATTTATAGAGCAAAGAGGCGGTCCGGGGGGCACCTGAGGTGGGCACAACCCACCAGGGCGCGCTTGGGCCTCCTAGCATGATGTGGTGGATTGTGCCTCCCTCGGGGCACCCCCTAGGCGTAGCGAGGGCCTGTTGTGTTCCTTTTGGCCCATAAAAATTCTCCGTAAAGTTTCGTGGCATTTGGACTCCGTTTGATATTGATTTTCTGCGATGTAAAAAACATGGAAAAACAGCAACTGGCTCTTGGCACTATGCCAATAGGTTAGTACCAAAAAATGATATAAAATGACTATAAAATGATTATTAAACATCCAAGATTGATAATATAACAGTATGGAACAATCAAAAATTATAGATACATTGGAGACATATCACTCCTATTTCAAGTTACAAATATGAGCAACCGAACCAGTATCAAATACCCAGGCGCTACTATGAGCATTAGCAGGAACACATCAATAACAAATATATGAAATATACCTTTGTTCACTTTGCCATCCTTCTTATCTGCCAAGTACTTGGGGCAGTTCCGCTTCAAGTGACCATTTCCTTTGCAGCAGAAGCACTCAATTTTCAGGCTTGGGTCCAGCTTTGGGCTTCTTCATAGGAGCGGCAAGTTGCTTGCCATTCTTCTTGAAGTTCCCTTTCTTTCCCTTGCCCTTTTCCTTGAAACTAGTGGTCTTGTTAACCATCAACACTTGATGTTCCTTCTTGATTTCTAACTCCGCTGATTTCAGCATCGCGAAGAGCTCGGGAATCGTTTTTGTCGTCCCTTGCATATTATAGTTCATCACGAAGCCTTTGTATCTTGGTGGCAGTGACTGAAGAACTATGTCAGTAACACCCTCAACTGGAAGATCAATCCCCAGCTGAGTCAAGTGGTTATGATACCCAGACATTTTGAGTATGTGTTCACTGACAGAACTGTTCTCCTCCATCTTACTATAGAACTTGTTGGAGACTTCATATCTGTCAACTCGAGCATTATCTTGAAATATCAACTTCAGCTCTTGGAACATCTCATATGCTCTGTGGCGTTCAAAACTTCTTTGAAGTCCCGGTTCTAGGCCATAAAGCATGGCACATTGAACTATTGAGTAGTCATCAGATCGAGCCTGCCAAACATTCATAACATCTGAAGTAGCTCCTGCAGCAGGTCTGTCACCTAGCAGTGCATGAAGGACATAATTCTTCTGTGTAGCAATGAGGATAATCCTCAAGTTACGGACCTAGTCCGTATAGTTGCTACCATCATCTTTCAACTTAGTTTTCTCTAGGAACGCATTAAAATTCAAGGGAACGGTAGCACGGGCCATTCTACAACATAGATATGCAAAAACTATTAAGACTAAGTTCATGATAAATTTTAGTTCAATTAATCAAATTACTAATGAACTCCCACTTAAATCAACATCCCTCAAGTTGTGTAAGTGATACATGATCCAAATCAACTAACCCATGTACGATCATCACGTGAGATGGAGTAGTCTTCAATGGCGAACATCTCTATGTTGATCATATCTACTATATGACTCACGTTCGACCTTTCGGTCTCCAGTGTTCCGAGACCATCTCTATGTGAATGTAGAATCTTTTGCACTCGATCATCACGAGGTGCTTCGAAACGACAAACTTTGGCAATGGTGCATACTCAGGGGCAACACTTTTATCTTGAAATTAAGTGAAGGGATCATCTTATAATGCTACCGTCGATCTAAGAAAAATAAGATGCATAAAGGATAAATATCATAGGCAATCAAAAATACATGACATAATATGGACATCATCATCTTGTGCTTTTGATCTCCATCTCCAAAGCATCGACATGATCTCCATCGTCACCGGCACGACACCTTGATCTCCATCCTAGCATCGGGGTCGTCTCGCCAACTATTGCTTCTACAACTATTGCTAACGCATAGCGATAAAGTAAAGCAATTACATGACGCTTAGTGATTGACACGTAGGTCATACAATAATTAAAGACAACCCTAACGCTCATGCCGGTGTCATACTCATCGACATGCAAGTCGTGAACTTACTACAAAACATGATCATCTCATACATCAACATATATCACATCATATCTTGACTATATCACATCACAACATGCCCTGCAAAAACAAGTTAGACGTCCTCTACTTTGTTGTTGCAAGTTTTACATGGCTGCTGCGGGAAACTAGCAAGAATCATTCTTACCTACACAAAACCACAACAGTAATTATCAAGTTGCTATTTAACCTTCTGCAAGGACCGCCATAGTCAAATCCAATTCAACTAAAGTAGGAGAAACAGACACCACCAACCACCTTTATGCAAAACAAGTTGCATGTTAGTCGGTGGAACCGGTCTCATGTGCATGGACACGTAAGGTTGGTTCGGGCCGCTTCATCCCACAATGCCGCCGAATCAAAATAAGACATTGGTGGGAAGCAATACAAACCTCACCGCCCACAACTCTTTTGTGTTCTACACGTGCATATCATCTACGCATAGACCTGGCTCATGATGCCCTCTTGGGGAACGTTGCATGGAAAACAAAAAAAATCCATGCACACGCTAGATCTATCCATGGAGATGCATAGCTACGAGAGGGGGAGATCATCTACATACCCTTGTAGATCACTAAGCGGAAGCGTTTATCATCGCGGTTGATGTAGTCGTACACCTTCAAGATCCATCCCAACCAAGTACCGAATGTACGTCACCTCCGCGTTCAGCACATGTTCAGCTCGATGACGTCCTCGCACTACTGCAGGATGCTGCTAATGCGACACTACAATCAAAGACCCTTTGACGAAACTGTGTGCGATGTATTAATCGCAAACGGTGATGTAAACAAACCATAAAAAAAGATGCAAAACATTTGCGATGGCAGATACATCAAACACATCTCAGAATTTAGTTCCGTGTGTGATACAGGGCATACGGTTCAGTTCAATGAACTATTTGTGATGATGCAGAAGAACATAAACGGGCAGCCAGATGAAGGTGCGTGCGATATACAACATACGGTTCACTCGGATGAACTGTTTGTGATTAGGCAACACAAAAGAAACGGTTATCCAGATCAAGGTGCATGCGATATACGATATATGGTTCACTCGGATGAACTGTTTGCGTTGAGCCAAGAGAATATAAATGGTTCAATTGAATAAGATGTGTGTGATACGCGGCAAACAGGTCTGTAATCAGAAATATGTGCGAAGACCGATAATAACACAAACTATTGCTGCTAATAAGACGTGTGTGTTGTGCAATGGGATTGCATACAGAACAACACACACACACACACACACACACTTATAAGGACATGGCTGCATAACCAAATTAAACATCCAATTACATAGGTGGCTACTACACACATGGAATTTGCACACACCGAAGTAAACCATTACATGCATAATTACACAGGTGGCTACTACACACATGACATTTCCACGCACCAAAGTAAACTGTATATTACATGCATGATTAACTAGGATAAACGATCATCTGATCATCATCTACTTCTTGTGACGCTTGCTGCCACTGCTCTCCTGGTGGCTTGATCCGACCTCGTCGATTTTGAGAAGGAGGCACTTCCTCATGTCAACAATCCGCCTGTGCATCTCGTAGCATGTGTACATGCTCTTGGACGCAAACATGAGGTGAGGTTCATCTAGTTGCCGTACCCAGGCCCCGTGCCAGGATACGGGACGTGTTTTGTTGGCATCCTGCTCCATCTTTTTGTAGTAGGGGTCGATGATGGCCGGGGCGAGTTCAACAAGGGAGTCCTTCTTCGTGCTGCCCCAAATCTGGTAGTGGCCACAGATTTTGACAAGGTTCTTGCAGGACAAGCCCGTAACCCTGAGCACTTTTACATCGTCGGTGGTATCCACCGTAGCGAACTTGTAGTGGGTGTTGTTGACAAACCTGGCAAAATGGTCGCAAGGCTATGTGGCCATGCAGTAGTGGTAGATGAGGACATGATTGCACACGCACAACTAGGCGACGACAACCTTCTGATCTATGTTGGGATGACCGCCGGTGTACTGGAGGTCGATTCCGACCACCTTGTACTTGTCTCGAGCAAGCAACTCCTCAACGGTGTTGATGTAGTCATCCACCACGGCTGGGTCAATGGTGTACACCACCGAGAGATCCATCTCCTCGCGTGGGTCTCCACTTTATGCTTGGCAAACTCCATTGGAGCGCCGCTAGACATCCCCTCTCCATGTGTCGTTGTTGGTGTGCTTGTTGTGTTGTGGGGCACGATCGAAAGGTTGAAGAGACTAATGTTATAATGGCCGCGGGAATTAAAGGGGAAGCCAGACATCCTGGAATATCTGCACGCCCGGATGGTAGTTCTAATTTGCAGCTCGTAACTCCATCGTGTTGCACGTAACTGCATCGTGGCGACATGCGCGGCGCAACCACATGCATATGGGCCCCAACGTGATTGTGCGCAAGCCCCAATCGCTGGCAGAGCGCGCGCGCAGGGGGCGTGAGCATGCATATACCCACATGCATATGTACGGGCGGTCATCCGGGTATGACATAAGGATGCGAAGAGGCATCCTATATCAGCAAGGACTAGCTGTTCCACCAATAGCTCATCTAAGAGAACTCTCAAGTTAACTGTGCTCAGGCTGGAGCAGCCATCACATGGTTGACTGGATGGGAAGTTGTCTTGATGTTAAATTAACTAATGGGATGGATCATAGAGGTCAAATTAAATGACCTCTACGATCCATCCCATCAGTTAAATTAATCTCGAGGTCCTTTTTTATTTTTTATTTTTTAACACAAGTTAAAGAAGGTCTACTACATTACTTTTTGACAATGTGCGATACGTGACATATAGTTGATCCATCCGAGCTGTTTGTGATGGAATAAGTCGTGTGTTGTGGGCAAATACTTGCTGGTATACAACCGTTTGCGATTGCTGAATTCATCACCGACGGGTTCCCTAGTGTGGTCCGTGTGCGATGTGATATGCTCTGTCTTCACAACATCTATGCTCTGTGTATAGAAGAAGAACATATATATACTTATAACATGACATGGTTGCAAAACCAAATTAAACATCCAATTACGTTATGTAACAAATACCATAAATATTGCAAGGTTCAAATTCAAAGATTACAAGTGTAGCGACCCGACCCGAATGGGTCAAGTCTCTGTGCTTAAGTGTCATCCCTGGATCGGTATGCTGACACACACAGTACTCGAGGATTTATAACAGAGGTAAATCACATGTAAAAGTAACGTAAATACTATTACCTCAAATCCAAAATAGCGGAAGTAACAAGGTTGTGGATTCCCATCAACACCAACGGCAAAGTTGAGTGTAGAAATCGTAACCCTAACGTATCACTTACTCGTCATAAGATAATCCTGCAACATGAGACGTTGCAGCCACATAGGGTCAGTACATTGAATGTACTGGCAAATTCACACCATAGAGAATGATGAATAAAGGCTATCACTACATGCATATTTGGCTGGTGGAAAAGCTCTATGGTTATAAGGTTTTTGCGAAAAGCCAATTTTTCCCTACTGCAAAGGAATACATTTTAATTAACTATCATGGTGGTTGTTGAACATTGAGAATGGTTGACAGCATTCTCAATCCCAATTAAGCATCATCATTAAAACCCAACAATATTCATTTAAAGTAACGTGATGAGATCACAGGATAATCCAAGAACTAGATACTCAAGATGTCCATAACCGGGGACACGGCTAATCATGATTAGTTTATACACTCTGCAGAGGTTTGCGCACTTTTCCCCACAAGACTCGATCGCCTCCGTTGGATTTCTCGCACTACATGGTGTTTGAGAAACGGATGACTGAGACACAGTCTTTCAGAAGCGCTAGCACCTTACGATGGATAGACCGGTACACCTACTTTCCCCTACATCTGCTAGTCTACCCTGTAAGAGTTCGCACGACTTAATCAACTATGCCAGAGCCCATAATGGCTTGTGGCTGCACACGGAAGTTTCTAGTTTGAAAAATCTCATGATCCCTTTGAGCCTGGGTGGCGGTCCAAAAGAAAACAGGCAAGTCCTGGATTACCCAGGTGCCTAGACAGGCAATCCTAGAATAACCAGGTGCCTCAATCCACCCAGATGTGTGTTTAAGTTGCCACCTTAAGTAAACCATTAATTAACAATCTCACATCTGTCATGGATACTCTCAAAACCCAATCCACGCCTACGAGCATAGCATGGCCATGTAAGCATAACGTAAAAGTAACTCTCAAGGTTTGAATGCAGGGCAATAGGTTCCTACCTCATCAATTACTTCCCAATACCCCCAATTTAATTAGATCCTAATCATGCAATGTTTGAGGTTTGATCTAATGCAACAAAAACCGGGTATGAAAGAGGTATGATCAAGGTGTGAACTTGCCTGCAATGTTGATGAAGATGATTCACACTCATAACTCTTGATAGTTCTACTCGTCACACTCCGGTCAATCTATCGTAAGCAAGCAATAGTAACCACACATAAGCAATCACTTAAAAGATCAGAAAGATCGAAGAAGTCAATTCGGAAAACAACAAAACCAAACAAATAACTCTTGCAACATAAAACAATTTCTAACAGTACCAAAATTATGTGAATTTGGCCTTATTAGAATGTTTAGGTCAAGAGCTTCGATTTGCAAAAAGAATCAACTCAAACGGAGCTACGAAACTCAAGTTATGATCAAACGGAGTTTGAATTCAAATCTGATCTAATTCAAATTTTAAACTTTTCAAAAACATGTTTGAGTTGGATTATTGGATAGAGGGGATCATAACGAAGAAGTGGGCGTTTGTTTCATTGGATTTGGACTAACGAGTAAAAAGTTATAGTCATTTGAAAATCAGGGGCTATTCTGCAAATATGTTATTCACAAACGGGTCCCTGGCCGAAAATAACAGAAAAAGAAAAAAAACTAAAAGGCGAACGCTCGCTTATAAGGTCTAAACAGTGGACGTTCGCTGTTTAATAAAACCTGAAAAAATAGATCTAGTCTAGGTTTTTTTTTAAAAACGAACTTAAAATAAAACCGGATCGGACCGGGCGGTTTTTTTACCGGTCCACGGTGGGTCAACGGCAACGGCGACGGCGGCGGTTTTCGGCAAGGCGAGGCGATGGCGAGCTCTAGCGCGGCAGTAGCGGCGCGAAGCGGCTCCGGCGAGGAGCGGGCGGCGGCGCAGGCGAGCGGCGATTGGAGGCGGCAAGCAGCGGATGCGGCAGAGGGCGGCGCGGGCAGCGGCGCTAGCAGGCGGCGGCGCAGGCGAGCAGTGGCGCGGGCGGCGAAGCAATGCGGTGGCGGCGACGCGGATCTGCGGCGATGCGGGGAGAGGAGAGGGAGAGGGGCCCGGGGCTCCGGATTTAAGGAGGGGGGAGGCGAGGGCGGCTTGGGCGAGGGGCAATGGAGGCGGGGCGGCGCCGGACTCCGGGGAGAGTCCCGGTCGGGGACGACGGGGAAGGCGGCGCGGAGCTGGGCCTTGGCCTGGCTTCGGCTGGGTCGACCCAGTCGGGATTCTTTTTTTGTTTATTTAAAACATTTCCAGACAAAATAAAATAATAAAACAAATTAAAAGAAAATATTATATAGGCATATAATATATCAAAATTTTTAGAAAAAGATTTTCTACACGGTGAACATTTTTCTTGCATTAAATAAAATACACATAAATTCTAATAATTCAAATAGTTCTACTAGTCTATTAAAATCCAACAAAAATCATTTTAAAAAAACCAAAATGATTTCAAATTAATTTTTCTCCAATTTTCTATTGTAGGGAATCATGTTACCCTATTTTTCATGTATTTTATTTTTGGAGAAAAATAATTTGAATAAAACTCAAATAACTCCAAATTGAAAATAAATTCAAAAGACTTTGAATTTGATCCTTTGAAACTCCCAACTCATATTTCATATAATCTGAAGAAGTCATTTTATCTTCTCTCGTGAAAATCATTGAGTTGCATAAAGTTTCAGAAATTGGAAATATTCTCAAATGAAATTCAAATATTTTCAACACCCCTTGTCATTTAATAAATGGAAGAAGTCATGTCATCTTCTCTCCAGGGTTTCGTGATGAAAAAGTATTTGAATTCACGGAGAGCATAAAGGCAAAAATGAAAATTTGGGAAAGTTCTTTTATTCCCTCTTGTTTAACTTTCAAAATGTTTCGAATTTCACTCACTTTCAGTCAATCAATCAAACAGTCAATCAAATCTATCTATTTATTATAACATTCCAAAATTTAGAATTTTGGGATGTTACAAACCTACCACCCTTAAAATGAATCTCGTCCTCGAGATTCGGAGAGGCTAGCAAGAAAAGGTTAGGGTTTGGGGATCTCCTCAAAATCCATCGATCATCACAGGGGTCTGGGGTGCTACCACCCTTAGAAGCATGGTTACTGTTCCATCAAAACTCATATACTCCATCCTTATTCTTGACAGTGTCGGTCTTCTCAGATCCTCGAGAAAATTCCTCCTCTGAGCTCTTCCGGTAGTGCATAACCTTTTCCTCAATTCTTCTGTCTTTCATCTAGGTAAGGTTATTCTGAGATTTGGTCTCCTTAGCTGACGGGTCTGGCGCCAATTCTAAATAACTATCGATATCTCATGGTGGTTAACAATTTATGGTTTCTCTTGCAGGAAATGGGTCTGGGTTGATCCTCACCGTATAACCTACGGGTGACAAAGCTGCCTTGTACAAAGGAAAAATACCTATACCATTCTAAGGCTTAAACAAGGTTTTGATCGTCGGCACTCTACTATAGGTAAGTCACTCAGATTTACCATCCCATATAGCAAGGCGAATAATGAGAGTAAGTCGGTATGGTGATCAATCCATCCCGCACCCAAATCATTACCATGTATATAGTTTAGCGAATCTCGCATACTAACACTCAGTCATCCTCACAAGCATTGCAGAATTTCTCTCGTCGACGAACCGAGTTCGGAATAATCCATTGATTCTGCAAGCCAAGCAAACATCTATCGTTCCTTCACAACTCTCAGGTTTTGTGTAAACTCCTATAGAATCGTCTGTCGACAAAGGTATATCCACTTCCAGGGTTTTTCCTTCAGCAAGAATGTGCTTGCTTCTTGGCAGGTCCTGGGACCTGTGGGTTATGGCCCATCTCATCACTTGTAGCCCTTGAAATTTATCATCGGGCAACTGATCATTATTCCAACTTCCAACTTCCTAGTATTCTTAAATCCATCCAATTGTATTGTCTTCCTTCCTTATATTGGCACCAAACTAGGACATGATTATTCAGACTCATCATGGAGTTTTCCATTGATCCATACTTCCGACATCATACCTCCTTTATATCCAATAGTAATTTATCTCTTCATCCTCGTGGGTTATCCCACATACCGAGATATAAACTTATACTTATGGAGTCCATATTCCACTTCATGGAACATCATTATCCTTTCCAGGGTCAAGCGTCCTTACAGGGGAATATTGGCCATCTCTGCATGGCACTTCTTCAACTGGGAAACATGAAACACATCATGAACTCCTGACAGTCCTTCGGGTAACTCCAACTTGTAGGCCACTTCTCCCATACGCTCCAAAACTCGGTATGGTCCTACAAATCTCGGGGCTAACTGTCCCTTAACTCCAATCCGTTTAACTCCTCGCATAGGGGACATGCGAAGACATGCTCTGTCTCCAATTTCATAGGCTACCTCCTTGCATTTTTCTTTTTGAGTCTGCATAACTCTTCTGCCTGGACTGAGCTACCTTCAGTCTATCAATTTAACATTCTCTTTGGACTCCTTGATCACCTTTGGTCCAAACAACTGACGGTCTCTAACTTCATCCCACATACTCTTGGGGCATCACACATATCGAGACAAAACTCGTATTCATTTTGTCCGAAATCCACTCAGTGGAGTATCCTTATCTTTTCCAGGGGTCAAGGGTTCTTACAGGGTACTACCACCCTTAAAACGCACAAATCTTCCATAGAACATATTTCTCATATCCTCAAAAAAAAAACGGTCAAAATCCTTCTTCATAGGGTAACAACTCATAAAATCCATATCAATACCAATGATGCTAACTTTATTCATTCTCAAATGATTACAATCTCTCGCTTTTCCATTACATGTCTCAACTCAACACCTCAATATAAAAGAAAATGTTCTCACTTCTACTACTCCATTTCTTTTGTTGCAAACTCAACTATCTAGCACAAGTTTCCTTCTCCTTAGGGCATTCTCTGGCAAAGTGCCCTGCTCCATTACAACGAAAACATATCACTTCTGACAAGTCTCGAGGTTTCCTTTTTGGGCAATTATTGAGGTAGTGCCCTGACTCCTTGCACCTGTAACAGGTGATATGACTCAGGTCCTTCCTGGGCTCCAATCGGTTTCTCTTCCTGGACTTTTCCAGTTCAATCAGGGCTTCTATTTCCTGTGGGTCATACTCTACTTCCTCCATTGGGAATTCTACTAGATCCCCATTCAAACAAATTTGGGAGATGTGTCCTTCTTATCCACATGAATAGCAAGACTTAGTGTAGGGTTTACTCGGGTCCTCTTTAGGTGTGTCCTCCACATTTTCCTTCATCACGGGTTCTTCTAAAATTTCCATAAGGGCTCCTTTCTTTAATTCTTTCTTCTGTTGTACGGTTCTTCGTACCATGGGGTAAATGTGACACTGAGCAGGATAGTGGGTAGTCCCTTCACACAAGAAACAAGTAATCTGCCTAACTGGGCATTCTTCAACTGGGTGACTTCCTTCACAATTAGGGCATTCATCTTTGTGTTCTTTATGGGTGTGTCCTATTTCTCCACAAAGCTTGCATGCATAAGGTTTCTTCATATCCTTTCCATAAGGTTTCAACTTCTGGGACACAAACCGAGACTTTGGCAAAGTCAAATTTAATTCTCTCCAAGTGGTTACTCCTTGCCATCCATTCATGGTTTGGTACATTCTCCACCAAGTAGCAGCACCTCCTTCAAAGCACTGAAGAGCATGCTGGGTCATATCATTTCCAACTATAGGGTTATTCTCCATGTGATCCTCCATGTTCTGAATCCATCGGTCCGTCTCCAATTGACTTATCGGTCCAGGAAAACATGAGTTCATCTCCATTCGTCCTCTATTGGGTCCATGGGTTTGGGGTGAGATAAGAGATATAGAGAGGGATACACACAATACAAACAAAAGTTTTGAAAAGACAGATTTTATTTGTGGCTGTCGGGAAAAACATCAAACAAATGACAGCTCACAAACGTCGCATCTAATGTAGGTATATAACAGGGGTTTGGTCTTCTAAAGGTCAATAAATCTTCAACGTCTCCAAACTCTTCAAGCCTTGTTCATGCCTCCAATGGCTTCTTCCGATCATGCTTGTCTTTCTCAAGTTCTTTTGCCAGATCAACTCTGTTGACGCGAAGTCTCTCGTGACGTCCTTTAATATTCTGGAGTTGTGTTCAAAACTTCCGGGTTTCAACATCCTTGACATGAACCATTGGCACTACGGTCCTTCCGTTCCTGACGAATCTTCAGTATCTCAAGGTTTTTCTACTCTAGCTTGGCTACTTTCAACTTTTGGGTCCCGAGTTCTTCACGAAATGCTTCCTTTCAAATACGGCTTCTTGTGGCTCCATCTTAACTTCTTGATGTACTACTCCAGATCCTAGTGATACACCAGCTAAGTTTAAAACCGCATCCTTTGCTGATAGATGCTCCATCAGACTTCTACCATCCAATCCTTCCAAAGGAATGCATGCTTAGCTCAGCTCGGTGACCACAGTATCAATGGTGATGACATCACGGATTACCGTGTTTCTGCCCTTGTCATTGCCATGAGCTATCTTGCATAGTTGATATCTCCTGCCTTAGGGTTTTCTTGACAAAACTTTGAGTTCTCAACTCTCCATGTTTTGGTCTTTCTCCAATACACCTTGATCTCGGGTATTGACAACTTCCATAGTCTGCCAAGTTCCATAAGGGTAGCCTTCCTAGGTCATATAAATCTGGGAATTCTTCAGAGCCTTCAAATTCTACTTGTCTTTGGCCTTCAACCGTTGTAGTTTCCATTATTCAGATGCACGGAAAATACTCTTCATTCCGAAGTGGTCTTAGTTGTCCGATATCTTGTACTTCTTGGAGTGGTCTCATTAGTGGAATCTTCGAGTGGTCAAAAGGGGAAAGGGGTATGGTCTCACTAAAGAGAATTTTTGAATAAGCTCAGAAGAGAAGAGAGGTAAAAGATCTTTTTGAAAGGGAAAGTTGTAGAGAAAAATCTTTGCTATGGGCTTGCCAGTTTCTAGGGTCACGTCCTACAATCAACATGTGCTCTGATACCATCTTGTAGCGACCCGACCCGAATGGGTCAAGTCTCTGTGCTTAAGTGTCATCCCTGGATCGGTATGCCGACACACACAGTACTTGAGGATTTATAACAGAGGTAAATCACATGTAAAAGTAACGTAAATACTATTACCTCAAATCCAAAATAGCGGAAGTAACAAGGTTGTGGATTCCCATCAACACCAATGGCAAAGTTGAGTGTAGAAATCGTAACCCTAACGTATCACTTACTCGTCATAAGATAATCCTGCAACATGAGACGTTGCAGCCACAGAGGGTTAGTACATTGAATGTACTGGCAAATTCACACCATAGAGAATGATGAATAAAGGCTATCACTACATGCATATTTGGCTGGTGGAAAAGCTCTATGGTTATAAGGTTTTTGCGAAAAGCCAATTTTTCCCTACTGCAAAGGAATACATTTTAATTAACTATCATGGTGTTTGTTGAACATTGAGAATGGTTGACAGCATTCTCAATCCCAATTAAGCATCATCATTAAAACCCAACAATATTCATTTAAAGTAACGTGATGAGATCACAGGATAATCCAAGAACTAGATACTCAAGATGTCCATAACCGGGGACACGGCTAATCATGATTAGTTTATACACTCTGCAGAGGTTTGCGCACTTTTCCCCACAAGACTCGATCACCTCCGTTGGATTTCTCGCACTACATGGTGTTTGAGAAACGGATGACTGAGACACAGTCTTTCAGAAGCGCTAGCACCTTACGATGGATAGACCGGTACACCTACTTTCCCCTACATCTGCTAGTCTACCCTGTAAGAGTTCGCACGACTTAATCAACTATGCCAGAGCCCATAATGGCTTGTGGCTGCACACGGAAGTTTCTAGTTTGAAAAATCTCATGATCCCTTTGAGCCTGGGTGGCGGTCCAAAAGAAAACAGGCAAGTCCTGGATTACCCAGGTACCTAGATAGGCAATCCTAGAATAACCAGGTGCCTCAATCCACCTAGATGTGTGTTTAAGTTGCCACCTTAAGTAAACCATTAATTAACAATCTCACATCTGTCATGGATACTCTCAAAACCCAATCCACGTCTACGAGCATAGCATGGCCATGTAAGCATAACGTAAAAGTAACTCCCAAGGTTTGAATGCAGGGCAATAGGTTCCTACCTCATCAACTACTTCCCAATACCCCTAATTTAATTAGATCCTAATCATGCAATGTTTGAGGTTTGATCTAATGCAACAAAAACCGGGTATGAAAGAGGTATGATCAAGGTGTGAACTTGCCTGCAATGTTGATGAAGATGATTCACACTCATAACTCTTGATAGTTCTACTCGTCACACTCCGGTCAATCTATCGTAAGCAAGCAATAGTAACCACACATAAGCAATCACTCAAAAGATCAGAAAGATCGAAGAAGTCGATTCGGAAAACAACAAAACCAAACAAATAACTCTTGCAACATAAATTTTTTTCTAACAGTAACAAAATTATGTGAATTTGGCCTTATTAGAATGTTTAGGTCAAGAGCTTCGATTTGCAAAAAGAATCAACTCAAACGGAGCTACGAAACTCAAGTTATGATCAAACGGAGTTTGAATTCAAATCTGATCTAATTCAAATTTTAAACTTTTCAAAAACATGTTTGAGTTGGATTACTGGATAGAGGGGATCATAACGAAGAAGTGGGCGTTTGTTTTGTTGGATTTGGACTAACGAGTAAAAAGTTATAGTCATTTGAAAATCAGGGGCTATTCTGCAAATATGTTATTCACAAACGGGTCCCTGGCCAAAAATAACAGAAAAAGAAAAAAACTAAAAGGCGAACGCTCGCTTATAAGGTCTAAACAATGGACGTTCGCTGTTTAATAAAACCTAAAAAAACAGATCTAGTCTAGGGTTTTTATTTAAAAAAAACCGAACTTAAAATAAAACCGGATCGGACCGGGCGGTTTTTTTTACCGGTCCACGGTGGGTCAACGGCAACGGCGACGGCAGCGGTTTCCGACGAGGCGAGGCGAGGCGACGGCGAGCTCTAGCGCGGCAGTAGCGGCGCGAAGCGGCTCCGGCGAGGAGCGGGCGGCGACGCAGGCGAGCGGCGACGGGAGGCGGCGAGCGGCGGATGCGGCAGAGGGCGGCGCGGGCAGCGGCGCTAGCATGCGGCGGCGCAGGCGAGCAGCGGCGCGGGCGACGAAGCAATGCGGCGGCGGCGGCGCGGATCTGCGGCGATGCGGGGAGAGGAGAGGGAGAGGGGCCCGGGGCTCCGGATTTAAGGAGGGGGGAGGCGAGGGCGGCTTGGGCGAGGGGCAATGGAGGCGGGGCGGCGCCGGACTCCGGGGAGAGTCCCGGTCGGGGACGACGGGGAAGGCGGCGCGGAGCTGGGCCTTGGCTTGGCTTCGGCTGGGTCGGCCCAGTCGGGATTCTTTTTTTGTTTTTTTAAAACATTTCCAGACAAAATAAAATAATAAAACAAATTAAAAGAAAATATTATATAGGCATATAATATATCAAAATTTTTAGAAAAAGATTTTCTACACGGTGAACATTTTTCTTGCATTAAATAAAATACACATAAATTCTAATAATTCAAACAGTTCTACTAGTCTATTAAAATCCAACAAAAATCATTTTAAAAAAACCAAAATGATTTCAAATTAATTTTTCTCCAATTTTCTATTGTAGGGAATCATGTTACCCTATTTTCCATGTATTTTATTTTTGGAGAAAAATAATTTGAATAAAACTCAAATAACTCCAAATTGAAAATAAATTCAAAAGACTTTGAATTTGATCCTTTGAAACTCCCAACTCATATTTCATATAATCTGAAGAAGTCATTTTATCTTCTCTCGTGAAAATCATTGAGTTGCATAAAGTTTCAGAAATTGGAAATATTCTCAAATGAAATTCAAATATTTTCAACACCCCTTGTCATTTAATAAATGGAAGAAGTCATGTCATCTTCTCTCCAGGGTTTCGTGATGAAAAAGTATTTGAATTCACGGAGAGCATAAAGGAAAAAATGAAAATTTGGGAAAGTCCTTTTATTCCCTCTCGTTTAACTTTCAAAAAGTTTCGAATTTCACTCACTTTCAGTTAATCAATCAAATAGTCAATCAAATCTATCTATTTATTATAACATTCCAAAATTTAGAATTTTGGGATGTTACAACAAGGTTCAAACTATTCAAACACATAAAATTCATCTTCTTCAGAATATTTTTCATGCATTATTTCTGCGAAAGGATCAGCCACCGAGAAGTCATATAGCGGCTCGATACAATGACTTCCGAATAATCTGTCATATGAAGTTACAAACTAAAATTTAGCTTGTGCAAAGCCTTTTCCATTCAGTTGTAGACGCCTGCACTCTTTACCAATCCATTCACTTATGCACAGTAAATATAGGGCAAACCTCATTACCTTGAGCGCCCTTGCTTTCTCAACAAAGAACCTGGCGAATTTAATTTCTGGTGTGGTGCCTCGGTACTCGTTAAAAGTAATTTCTATGAGATGAAGATCAAGGCATCCAATGGGATTGGTATATTCCCCAACATTTTCTACTTTCAGGTCTGCTAGTATCTGCAAACGAAGACAAAATATTAGTGCATAGCTGCAGATTTGAACATTTTAGGCCTCTTTGATTTGCAGGATTTCTAAAATACCCGAAAAGTGTGAAACGACACCTTCAATCTTTCATGATAAACTTTTATCCCGTCTAATTAAACAGCTGCCCGCGATAGTAAATGGTTAGTTGAACTTCCAAGGTTTGACTAATACGACTGTTTGTGATAATAATATGGTGGCTATTTGTTAAAAATGACTAGGAAAATCAATGTATAAAAAGGCAAAATGAACCCTGAATAATTTCATATGTTTAGCACAGTTGCATGTTGCCTCTGTAAAATAAATCAAGGCGGGAAGATACAACGTATGTCGTTTTGCGACCAGATCATGTGACCAAGTTCGCTCTCGGAACCATGAGGCTTCTTGATAGAAGCTCCGGTTTGTAGGAAAGAAAATATGGGTCAAAGCCGAGTTGAAAAGGGCAGCAATATCTAACCCCAACTTACAAAAGCTACAAAAGCATGATGATTAATTGTTCATCAGGTTTACGCAAAATCCAGATTGAAAAGGACAATAATAACTAACTCAACCAAAGTTTTGAGCGGTCACAGTGAAATGGATCGGTCTGATCCATAAAATCGAGATCCTTGACCAGCAAATCTACTGGTACATGATAACAAGTTGTTGCAAATAGAAGCCGAGCACGTTCAGAATCCCTTTTGTCCATCTAAAACTTCTTTGTATGCTATTCAACGTGTTCATCCGTGAGAAAGTGTCTGTCAAAAAACTTAATCCTCATGGACAATAATACTCTTGCATTCAACAAGAAGAATGTGACAAAGCTAGTGTTTGCATGGTTGGATGCATATCCTTGCAGCGTTATTGTTCTCAAACGAATGTCATGAGAACTGAGAAAATCCCGGTGCTTCTTATGCCACCGATTGGTTATACCTTTTTGTCCATGTCCTTTAGCCTAAATAGACATGAAGACTGAAAACAGTTAATGTCTAAAAAAATAATACAGTTGAATGGTTAGTTCTAGTAAAGTATATCAATGTGCTTGATATCATCACCTGTATATACAAATTCTCCAGACATGGAAAGCATTGCAGCAAGCCGATAACCATGTTCAGATGAAAACACCACGTACTGATATGTAAGGTCTTGACAAAATCCAGCACCATCGATAGGGTGCCTATGGACAAACTCTTCGTCGAGCATAGAACATAATATTGGTACCAAAAGCGTACTCCAAGATTATATAAATATTATGCGCACAAATGAAAAATGCAGCTTATGATTACAAGAGTGTTGATGATATAAAACTTACGCACACAAATGAAAAATGCAGCTTATGATTACAAAAGTGTTGATAATAATATACAATACCTGAATAAGTGTGGAGCCAACCACCATCTTGTAACCTTCAAATGGATCAGGAATTACACCCAAGGTCTCTAGTTTAAGCATAGAGACCACAGTTATTTGCGAAGGTGCATAACGATAATCAAGGAGCAGCCTTTGGAGTGAAGGGGCGTCTTTGATGATGAGCTCCTCTCCTTTAAAGCAAATTCCAATGCTTACAAGGTGAGGCGACTTTATTTGGAGACAAAAAATACGGATTTCTTTTCCAAAAACAAGCAGCAAGCGCTCTAGGGCACGACAGCAGGAGTGGATGATGATGTGCAGTGAGTCCTCCGACAGATCGACCACCACAAGCATGAGTTTTTTTAGCAGTGGGAGTTGAAGCATTTGTACCAGATTGTCTGGTAGATGACACCGGGACAAGGTGGTGGTGTGGAGAGAGGAGGAAAACCATGAGATGGACACTGGTGGTGAGGGAACAGCTACAAAGCTTGGTGGACAGCTATTTGCATAGTAATGGTAGAACTCAAGATTTTGGAGTTTTTCGAATTGGCAGGATGTCAGCCAGGTGTTCACCGTGAAGGGTATGTGCAGCAGGTAGCATGCCAAGATGCATAGGCATTGAATGGAGCCCTGGTGGGAGTAGATGATGGCTCCGTGGAGTTCAAAATCATGAACGACAGATAGCCGGCGACAATCGAGATTAAGAGGTGCGGTGCGCCATAGAGTGCGCCACCGAGATGCGAGGACCTGTGTGTGACAGCCATCCTTGGTGGGGAGAAGGAAGATGATCTCCCCAAGGATGGCGTCCGGGAAATCACTAATGCGGTCTGCCCGATATTCTATGGGTTCCTCGAATCCAGGGCGAGGCCCCTTCTGCCCGCGCTGCCGGGTGCGGGATCTATAGCCGGCGGCGCCGCTGGCCGGAGCCTCATCTGTGTACATAGCATTCTGGAAAGAAAAAAAGACAGAACAAATATGTAGGACATTCAAAATCAATTCTCAATATCTAGAAGAAAAAAGGGCACAGACATATATGTAGGACATTCAAAATCAATTCTCAAGATCTGGCTATGAATTATTAGCACGCCCGCTAACCCTAGTCGGATTATTAGCAAAAAAATCGTTTGTACAGAACAAATAATTAATCCCTAACCATAGATACCATTCAAACAATTGATACACTATATGAATCTAACGAATCTTACTCCGATTTCATGGACTGGGTGAACATAACCAAGGGTTTCTGTTCCCAACAAAGGGAGGGGGACTAACCGGTTTTCCGTCGGAGTCAGAGTCATTGCCGAAGTAGCTGTGGACCTCCAGCTCTGGCTGAGGAGGCACAACAGCGGCGACGAAGTCAAGGTCGTGCTGCTGCCCGCGCTACACCTTGTCGGCGGCGACAGCAACCTCTGCGCCCAGCTTCATGCATAGCACGGGTGCTTCAGCAGCCCCGACGTCACTACTCCCACCGATAGTGCGCTTCGGCAAAATCCTAATACACTCCATGCGGCGGTGACAACTGTGGACGGGGTGTGTGGTCGCAGATCGGGCGCGCCATTAATATGGAGCAGTGGGAGCGAGGTGGGCGGCGGTCAAATGGCTGACTCACCTCCCGGTGATCCTGCGCAACAGACTACTGGCATGCCTACCATCATTTCACATAGCTAGTAGCACGCCCATGGTGAGCGCGTAGCAAACATGGGCATGCCTCGGCCTCCCGGTTTGCCTGCTAGCATGCGTCTCGTCAACTCACGCATGCTCGTATGTCACACGGGGCGCGTGTGCAGCACATATTATATTGATTTTTCCTTTTTGATGATTAATTCTACCGCTTTATTGCTTAACCGAAGCACTGCACTTACATTTTGTTGGTCTAAAGCACACGGTTCGAATAAAGAGTTCATTTGCGATATTGGTTGATAATTATTTATAATTCCTGTATGTAAGAAGATTATATCAAAACTTGTCTCATACTTGAAAAAAACACAGTCTATTGGTGTCCATATGACACCACGATAAGTTTCATGAATTTCAACTTAGTTTTAGATTTGTTGGATTTTAAAATCAAGATTCTAGATGTTAGAAATTTCTTCCATCGGGACTAAACATGCACCCAGGGACACATACACTTATGATTTTGCAATCATTTTCATGCACTATTGATACGTCTCCAATGTATCTATAATTTTTTATTGTTCCATGCTATTATATTATCTATCGTGGAAGTTTTACATGCATTAATATGCTATTTTATATGATTTTTGGGACTAACCTATTAACCTAGAGCCCAGTGCCAGTTTCTGTTTTTTCCTTGTTTTTGAGTTTCGCAGAAAAGGAATATCAAACGGAGTCCAATTGACCTGAAAATTTACGGAGATTATTTTTGGAAAATATAAAAAAATACTGGAACAAAAAGATATCAGAGAAGAGACACGAGGCATCCACAAGGACGGAGGCCGCCCCCACCCCCTAGGGCACGCCACCCGTTCTTGTGGGCTCCTCGTGGCCCCCCTGACTTGTTCCCGACGCCAACGCCTCTTATAAATCCCAAAAACCCCAGAACAAAACCTAGATCAGGAGTTCCGCCGCTGCAAGCCTCTGTAGCCACCAAAAACCAATTGGGACCCTATTCCGGCACCCTGCCGGAGGGGGAACCATAAACGGTGGCCATCTTCATCATCCCGGCGGTCTCCATGACGAGGAGGGAGTAGTTCACCCTTGGGGCTGAGGGTATGTAGTAGTAGCTATGTGTTAGATCTCTCTCTCATGTTCTTGATTTGGCACAATCTTGATGTACCACGAGCTTTGCTATTATAGTTGGATCTTATGATGTTTCTCCCCCTCTACCTTCTTGTAATGGATTGTGTTTTCCCTTTGAAGTTATCTTATCGGCTTGAGTCTTTAAGGATTTGAGAACACTTGATGTATGTCTTGCATGTGCTTATCTGTGGTGACAATGGGATATTCACGTGATCTACTTGATGTATGTTTTGGTGATCAACTTGCGGGTTCTGTGACCTTGTGAACTTATGCATAGGGGTTGGCACAAGTTTTCATCTTGACTCTCCGGTAGAAACTTTGGGGCACTCTTTGAAGTTCTTTGTGTTGGTTTGAATAGATGAATCTAAGATTGTATGATGCATATCGTATAATCAAACCCACGGATACTTGTGGTGACATTGGAGTATCTAATTGACATTAGGGTTTTGGCTGATGTGTATCTTAAGGTGTTATTTTAGTACGAACTGTTGGGCTGTTTGTGACACTTATAGGAATAACCCAATAGATCGATCAGAAAGAATAACTTTGAGGTGGTTTCGTACCCTACATTAATCTCTTCGTTTGTTCTCCACTATTAGTGACTTTGGAGTGACTCTTTGTTGCACGTTGAGGGTTTGTTATATGATCTAATTATGTTATCATTGTTGAGAGAACTTACACTAGTGAAAGTATGAACCCTAGGCCTTATTTCTAAGCATTGTAATACCATTTTCGCTCACTTTTGTTACTTGCTACCTTGCTATTTTTATATTTCCAGATTACAAAAATCTATATCTATGTAGCGATCCGACCTCAAACGGTCAAATCTCTGTGTATAAGTGTCATCCCTGGATCGGTAATGCTGACACACACAATACTTGAAGGATTTATAACAGAGTTCAATCGCACACTTATTACATCGAATGTCTCAAAGAGAGTACTTATTACAATAATTTGGTTGAAGGCCATCTAATGAAGATAACAACGGAATCTTCAAAGGTAAATGAGTCCATCAACTCCAACGGCATAGCTGAGTGCACGACAACGACCTAGCACACCTTACTCTTCGTGTGAAAACTCTGCAACATAATACTGTAACACCCTCGATGCGACTATAGCTCCCACGTATCGTGGCACGACTTAGAGACATAATCGCGTTGAAGGCATATGTCGCAAGTAAGGTAATCTTTACACATCCCATGTAATATAATAATAAAGGGGAGATAACATAGTTGGCTTACACTCGCCACGTCAATCAAGGTACATAAACAACATTACATCATCCAAACACTCATGGCCCGACTACGGCGCCAAAATAAAAGATAACCCAACATGCGACACGGTCCCGATCACCCCCAACTGGGCACCACTACTGATCATCAGGAAAGGAAACATAATAACGCTGAGAGTCCTCGTCGAACTCCCACCTGAGCTCGAGCGTGTCACCTGGAGCGGAATCATTAGGCCCTGCATCTGGTGTAATAGTAATCTGTGAGCCACAGGGACTCAGCAATCTCGCACCCTTGCGATCAAGACTATTTAAGCTTATAGGTAAGGCAAGGTAAATATAAGTGGAGCTGCAGCAAGCGACTAGCATATATGGTGGCTATCCTGTTCGCAAAAGAGAGCGAGAAGAGGAGGCAAAGCGCGAGCTAGAAACTAGAGGACAACTACGCAAGCATTACTCCAACACCGTGTCCACTTCCCGGACTCCGCCGAGAAGAGGCCATCACGGTAACACACTCAGTTGATTCATTTTAATTAAGTTAAGGTTCAAGTTATCTACAACCGGACATTAACAAATTCCCATCTGCCCATAACCACGGGCATGGCTTTCTAAAGTTCAAATCCCTGCAGGGGAGTCCCAACTTAGCCCATGACAAGCTCTCATGGTCAACGAAGGAATAGACCTCCTCCCAAGATGTTCCGATCAGACTCGGTATCTCGGTTCTTCAAGACACTTTGACAGGTTAAAACAAGACCAACAACACCGCCCGAATGTGCCGACAAATCCCGATAGGAGCTGCACATATCTCGTTCTCAGGGCACACTCAGATGAGCCAGACGTCGGGTAGGCCAGCCCAGAGTTGCCCCTGGTAGCCCCGGACATCGCTCGGTTGGACCAACACTCAGAGGAGCACTGGCCCGGGGGGGGCTAAAAAAGATGACCCTCGGGCTCCGGAAACCCAAGGGAAAAGAGGCTAGGTGGCAAATGGTAAAACCAAGGTTGGACATTGCTGGAAAAGCTTTAATCAAGGCGAACTATCAAGGGGTTCCCATTATAACCCAACCGCGTAAGGAACGCAAAATCCGGGAACATAACACCGATATGACGGAAACTAGGGCGGCAAGAGTGGAACAAAACACTAGGCGAGAGGCCGAGCCTTCTACCCTTTACCAATTATATAGATGCATTAAGATAACAAGATAATATAATGATATCCCAACAAGTAAATAAAGGTTCCAACAAGGAACGGCCTCCAATCTTCACCTGCAACTAGCAACGCTATAAGAGGGGCTAAGCAAAGCGGTAACATAGCCAATCAACGGTTTGCTAGGACATGGTGGGTTAGAGGTTTGACATGGCAATTTGGGAGGCTTGAAAGCAAGTGGTAGGAATCGTAGCATTGGCATAGCAAAAGAGCGAGCAATCTAGCATAGCAAAGATAGTAGTGATTTCGAGGGTATGATCATCTTGCCTGCAAAGTTGTCAGAGTTGACTGGATCCTCTAAAGCAAACTCAACGGGCTCCTCATTATCGAACTCGTCTCCCGGCTCTACCCAAACAAGACAAACAAGCAACAAGGACACAATCAACCACATGCAAGGATCAACCAATATGATGCAAACATGGTATGCAATGCGGGATGCGAAGCGGGATGCATATGCAAGATGTGACAGGAAAAGCAAGATCCTGGCCTCAACTTGGAAATCCAAGTGTGCCACTGGAAAGATGAGATGAAATCGCTTGAAAACGATATAAAGATCACCGGAATCGGAGTTACGGTTTGGAAATGGCAAGCGATTCAAATATGACACCGGTCTGCGATTTACAGCAAGTAGCCATCTAAATGCAATGAGATGAACATGCTACAACACCCAAACATGGCATCAAAATACATGGCAGGGATGCATTCAAGATGCTTAACAAAAGTCTAGCACTGAGCTACGGCCGAAACATCCATTAACAGGTTCAAACAAGCATGGCAAAAATGCATATGGTAAACAGATCTCAGACTTAGTGAAATTAACACTTGTCTGGAATTTCAGATCAGGTAGCACTCTTCGGAGCCACAAAACTACATGCTACAGGACCTGAACATGGCAAAGTAAAGCATGGCATGGAGCTACTCAAAGATCTTAAAAAAAGTCCCTTAGTTACCTTGAGCCAAAAGGGATCACAAAATACAATTGCAAGCATGTGAACATGGCAAAAACATAATCAGATCACAGACTTAGTGAAAACTGGAGCATGCTGAAAACAGATATCAAGTAGGCATGTTTACGAGCTCGATGCACTCACTACGGAGCAAGACATGTAAAGCTAAGCATACATCTATCAAGAACACACAAAATGCAAGCTAGAAATGGCAAGAACAATAGCATAGCATGCACTGGTCAACTACAACATCCTCGGCAAAATTGCAAACAAGTTGACAATCTGCCCAGATTCACAAAGTAGCAAAAGTAGAGCTCGATTGACTCAAGCTAGGGTGCTCCATAATTGCAAACAAAGACATGGATGGATAGAGCACTACAATATTAACAAAACATCCTTACTGATCATCCTCAAAAGAGGCACGGATCAATAGGAAACAACATGAACATATGGCCATATGAAATAAACAGATCAAGGACTTAGTGGAATTACTAAGTCCCTGAAATCAGCACTACCAAGTGCCTCACTTCGCAAGCTTGCACTAGTCACCACACACATCACAAAAATACATGGGTTGCACCTCTGGAGAGATGACAAAACCCTTAACAAAACATGTGTAGAGCTCATGGGCATATCATGCACACAATAAACATGGCAAAAAATGACAAATATCTAAATGGAGCAGCAGATCTGACAATTATCTCAAGTAGCCCTCTTCTAACAGCATTTCGGGCACCAAGATGAACTCGAACGAAAATGATGCAATGGAATGAAATGATGTACTCTCTGAGACGAACAATTTGATATGCTATATGCCCAAAACGGGGCTACGGATGAGGAGATACGATGCTATGAAAATGAGCACATGGATCTGAAATCTCAGGACTTAGGAAAAAATCGAGGTCAACCCTAGGGTTAGCCCGGATCTGGATCTGGCACATGCCGACCGAGGCAAGTCCGGCGAGCTCGTCGGGGAGGCAGGCCGGCGGCTTGCCGGAGAGGAGAGGAGGCCGGGCGGCGGGGCGGCAGACCCGGCCGCGGGGTGGCGAGGCGACGATGGCGCCGCGGTGGTCGGCGAAGGCGGCGGCGGCGGGCGCGCGGGGCAGCCGGAGAGGCGGCCAGAGCGGGCGGCGGTGGCGGCCGTCGACGCCGGCGAGGGGCACGACGATGGCGGCGGCGGCGCAAGGGACCGGCGAAGGGGAAGAGGAGGCGCGGGGCGGCGCTGGCTCTTCGGGCCGGGAGGGCCGGACGCGGGCCCCGCGGGCCCTGGCGGCGGCGGCGGAGTGGGCACCCGGCGGGCGAATCAGACGGCGACAAGTGGCGGCGGCGGGGTGGAAATGGACATGTCCGGCGGCGGGATTTTTGTCCGGTCGCAAGGAGAGGGAGAGATCTAGGGTTTGCCCCGAAAATTTCGGGGAGTGATCTTTAAATAGAGGTGGAGGGAGCTAGGAGAGTCCAAATGAGGTGCGGTTTTCGGCCATGCGATCATGATCGAATGCTCTAGATGATGGAGCAGGTTTAGGTGGGTTTTGGGCCAAATTGGAGGGGTGTTGGGCTGCAACACACACGAGGCCTTTTCGGTCCCTCGGTTAACCGTAGTAAACCAAATGATACGAAACTTGACAGGCGGTCTACCGGTAGTAAACCAAGGCCGCTTGGCAAGTCTCGGTCCAATCCGGAAATGTTTAATCCCCACACATGAAAGAAAGGTAGAAATGACCACCGGAGGAGAACGAAGCGCCGGAATGCAAAACGGACAACGGGGAAAATGCTCGAATGCATGAGACGAACACGTATGCAAATACAATGCACATGATGACATGATATGAGATGCATGACAACGATAACAACATACGGAGACAAAGACCCGAACCCAAGAAAATAAAATAACTTAACGCCGGAAATGGCAAGAGTTGGAGTACAAATTGGGAAAGTTACATCCGGGGTGTTACAAATACGTTGCAGCCCGTGTAGGTCAGCACATGGAATATGCTGGCAAGATAACACTATAGAGCAATGAACAAGTAACAGTTATAACTATATGCATTTATGGCTGGTGGAGGCTCTATGGTTATCATTTTGTGAAAAGCTAGTTTTTTCCCTACAACAAAGGAATATATTTTATTTACCTACAAAGTTTGTTGAAAACATTGAGAATGGTAACCCCATCTCAATCCCAAAATTAATAATCGTCAACCCAACAAGTTAATTAAGTAAAGTGATGAGATCAACATAGTAATTCAAGCACCAAATACTCAAGATGTCCATAACTGGGGACATGGCTAACCATGATTAGTTTATACACTCTGTAGAGGTTTGCGCACTTTTCCCCACAAGACTCGATCTCCTCCGTTGTATTTCTTGCACTGCATAATGTTTGAGAAACGGATGACCGAGACACAGTCTTTCCGAAGAGGTCCCCTTAACCAATAGATAGGCCGGTACACCTACAATCCCCTACATCTGCTAGCCCATCATGGAAAGGATTCCCACAACTTACTCAACTATGCGAGAGCCCATAATGAATTGTGGATACACACGGAAGTTTCCAGCATGAATAACATAATGATCCCTTTGAGTCTGGGTGGCAAACCATAGGAAAAATCACATGGATACCCCGGGATTCTCCTTTGGACATCACTGGATTTCCCCAGGTGCCCACAAACCAATCCACCCAGATGTGTGTTAAAGTATCCACCTTAAGTAAAACACTTAGTTCATAATAATACTCACAACTGTCATGAATCACTCAAACCAAACCACGTCTACGAGCATAGCATAGCAAAGTATAATAAGCGTAACATAGTAACTCCCAAGGTTTGAATAAAAGGGCAATAGGTACTACCTCAAAAACTACTTCCCGAAACCCACATGTTAAATAGATCCTACTCATGCAATGTTTGAGGATTGAGACTAATGCATAAAAACTGGGTAATGAGAGATATGATCAAAGTATTACTTGCCTTGCAGATGATCTGAAAACCCAAGTGACTCGTAGTAGCACGTTTCGCACTTCGGAAACTCTATCATGAACAAACAATAGCATACATAAGAAATCAAGCACAAGATGCAAGGCCAAAACTCAAATAAAAAGATCCAAATTGAATGCACAAGAGAAGAGCTTCGATTTGCAAAAAGAATCGATCGAATCGGAGCAACGAAAGTCAAACTACGATCAAAAGAAGTTCGAATTCAAATCTACTTGCAACCAAATTTTAACTTGTCAAAACCATGTTCAAGTTGGTTATATTGAAAGAGGGGAACAAGACGAAGATTTTGGCATTGGTTTCACTGGATTTGGACGAACGAGCAAAAAGTTGCGAGGGTTTGAAGATCAGGGACTGATCTGTGATAAAAGAAATCGCAGATAGGTCCCTGGCCAAAAATAAAATAAAAAGAAAAACCTATCAAACGAACGTTCGCTATCACGGACAAACGAAAGAATACGTTCGCTAACAGTGGGGTTCGAGTGAACGCTTGCTAATTAGCGAACTCGAAATAAAACCGATCTTCCATTGAACTGAAAAAACTCGACAAAACCTTAAAAACATCTAGGTTTTATACCTAAAACCGGCGAAAAACCGGCGGGCAGCGGCGGTCAACGGCGGCTCCGGCGAACGGTGCGGGCGGGGTGACTTCCGCGAGCGGCGGCGGCACGCAACGACGGCGACGGCGACACGCAACGACAGCGAGCGGCGGCGGGCAGCAGTGGTAGACGGCGGCGCAAGTGGCTCGGCGGCAACGAGGCGGCTGCGGGCGGCGGCGGCTGCGGTGGGGCGAGGTGGAGGAGGAGGCGGCGGAGCGGCGGCTTTTAAAGAGGCCCCGAGGGGGTCCTCGGCTTGTGCGAGGGGGCACGGAGGGGAGGCCGACCCGGACTCCGGCGAGAGTCCGGCTCCCGCACGCGAGCAAGGCGGCGGCGGCTCGGATGGGCCGGCTGGGTTTCGGCCCAGTCGGTTTGATTTTTTTAAATAAAATTCCGCCCGAATAAAATCCTAATAAAATATAAAAAATATTCTAAAAATACCAGAAACAATTTTCACCGTCTAAACCTATTATTTAGAACAAAGTGAACATTTTTCTGGCCTAAAAACGCAATTTTCAAAAATGCATTTTTTCAATTCAAATAAAATAGCAAATAAAATCCAAATGAAATATAAATTTGATTGTAAATTTTCTTCTCCAATATTCCTTTCATTTGAAGAAGTCATATTATCTTCTCTCTTTTATTTTAAATATTGGAAATAATTGGAGAAAAAATATTAAAACCAAATTGATCCTCTTTTTAAATTTGGGAAAATTCAAATATGAAAATTTATGAAATCCCCAACTCTCTCCTTGGGTCCTTGAGTTGCTTAAGATTTCTAGGATGACAACCAAATATGCAAATAAAATATGATATGCATATGATGACCTAGGTATAGCATCCAAATTGAAAGCTGGGATGTTACAAACCTACCCCCCTTAAGATGAATCTCGCCCTCGAGATTCGGGTTGGCTAGAAAATAGGTGCGGGTGGTCTTTCCGTAGGTCTTCTTCTCTTTCCCAGGTGGCTTCATCCTTGGTATGGTGGCTCCACTGAACTTTGCAAAACTTGATAACCTTGCTGCGTGTAACTCGGCTGGCGAACTCGAAAATCTTAACAGGTTTCTCCTCGTAGATAATATCACTCTCCAACTGAATTGCTTCCAGGGGCACTGTATCTCTTAGAGGAATATCGGCCATCTCAGCATGGCACTTCTTCAGCTGGGAAACGTGAAACACATCATGAACTCCTGACAATCCTTCAGGTAACTCCAACTTGTAGGCAACTTCTCCCATACATTCCAGAACTCGGTATGGTCCTACAAATCTCGGGGCTAACTTTCCATTAACTCCAAATCGTTTAACTCCTTGGAGTGGTGACACACGAAGATATGCTCTGTGTCCAATTTCATAGACTACCTCCTTGCGTTTGGTATCGGCATAACTCTTCTGCCTGGACTGAGTTACCTTCAATCTATCTCGAATCAACTTAACCTTCTCTTCAGACTCTTTGATCAAATCTGGTCCAAACAACTGACAGTCTCCAACTTCATCCCACATTAATGGTGTCCTGCATCTCCTTCCATACAGAGCTTCAAAAGGGGCCATCTTCAAACTATCCTGATAACTGTTGTTGTAGGAGAACTCTACGTAAGGTAAATTGTCATCCCAACTAGATGCATAATCTAGCGCACAAGCTCTCAACATATCTTCCAGAATCTGATTGACTATCTCAGTCTATCCATCTGTCTGCAGATAAAAGGTTGTACTGAACTCTAGCCTGGTACACAAAGTCTGGTGCAGCTGATTCCAAAACTTCGAGGTAAACTCTGTCCCTCTATCTAATACGATGGTCCTCGGAACTCCATGCAGACATACGATCCTGGTCATATATATCTTGGCCAACTTTGCGCTTGTATAGGTGGTTTTCATTGGGATAAAGTGAGCTACCTTGGTCAAGCGATCAACTACTACCCAGATAAAATCATATCCCGATCGTGTCCTAGGTAGTCCGGTGATGAAATCCATGCCAAGTTTATCCCAATTCCAATCGGGTATCAGCATAGGCTGTAATGATCCTGCTGGCTTCTGATGTTCTGCCTTCACTCTCTGACATACATCGCATACTGCTACATACTCGGCAATATCCTTCTTCATTCCTGTCCACCAGAAACGTTCCTTCAAATCCAAATACATCTTGGTGTTTCCAGGGTGAATCGAGGATGGCGAGTCATGAGCTTCTTGAAGTATTAACTTTCCGATCTCCACATTATTGGGCACATATACACGATCCTCAAACCATAATGTTTCGTGCTCATACTCACGAAAACCTTTGGCTTTTCCTTTGCTCATCGTCTCCTTTATCTCAGCAATTTCCTTACCATCCTTCCGAGCTTCTCGAATCTTTTCCAATAATGTAGACTGAACGTCCATTGCTGCAACAAAACCTCTTGGAACTATCTCCAAATGAAGTTCCTTGAGATCGTCTACTAACTCCTGCGGTAATCCTTCGCTTACAAGGGTATTAACATAACTCTTGCGGCTCAAGGCGTCTGCTACGACATTGGCATTTCCTGGATGATAATGCAACTTCATATCATAATCCTTTATGAGCTCCAACCATCTCCTCTGCCTGAGATTCAACTCCTTCTGCGTGAAAATGTACTCCAAACTCTTGTGATCCGTGTACACATCACAACGGTTTCCAATCAGAAAATGCCTCCAGGTCTTGAGCGCATGCACTATGGCTGCTAACTCCAAATCATGGGTGGCATAATTCAACTCATGAGGTCGAAGTTGTCGTGAGGCATAAGAAACAACTCTTCCATCTTGCATAAGTACACCTCCAAGTCCCAAGCGTGAAGCATCGCAATACACTTGGGAATCTTTGCGTATATCCGAAAGAATCAGCACTGGGGCTGTAACCAAACGTTTCTTAAACTCCTAAAAACTGGCCTCACAATCCTCCGTCCATTTGAACTTGGTGTCCTTCTTCAACAACTCTGTCATGGGTTTCGCAATCTTGGAAAAATTCTTAATGAATCTCCAATAATAACCTGCGAGTCCCAGAAAACTTCGGATCTCTCAACTAAGGTGGGTGCCAACCACTCAGTGACAGACTGAACCTTGGTAGGGTCTACGACTATACCTTCTCCTGATATAACATGTCTAAGAAATCCAACTTCCTTTAACCAAAACTCACACTTGCTAAACTTGGCATACAGCTGGTGTTCCCTAAGCTTCTCCAGAACTAAGCGCAAGTGTTCCTTGTGTTCCTCTTCATTCTTCGAGTACACCAAAATATCATCAATGAACACCACAACAAACTTATCCAGAAACTCCATGAACACCTTGTTCATCATACTCATAAAATAGGCAGGGGCATTAGTCAATCCAAATGACATGATCGTGTACTCATACAGCCCGTACCTTGTGGTAAAAGCTATATTAGGTATATCATGTTCTTAGATCTTCAACTGGTGGTATCCTGATCGAAGATCGATCTTGGAGAATACTTTAGCTCCTTGTAACTGGTCAACAGATCATTGATCATCGGTAGTGGGTACTTATTCTTGATCGTCACTTCATTCAATGCCCGAAAATCAACAACCATTCTCAAAGATCCATCCTTCTTCTCAACTAAGAGCACTGGGGCTCCCCACGGTGATGAACTTGCTCGGATATATCCTTTCTCCAATAACTCCTTAATCTGCTTATTAATTTCCTCCAGATCATTTGCGGGCATCCGATATGGTCTCTTCGATATTGGTCCGGTGCCTGGCAACAACTCTATCAAAAACTCAATGTCTCGATCTGGCGGCATGCCTGGTAATTCCTCTGGAAATACATCTGGGTAATCCTTCACAACAGGCACTTCTTCCTGAACAACTCCCGAGAGACAATTCACTTGGGTCCTCCTTGGCGCATGCCCAGACACATACTTGATCCTTTTCTCCTCCGGGGTGGTGAGTAGAATTGACTTACTAGCACAATCGATATTTCCTCCATACATGGATAGCCAATCCATGCCTAATATCACATCCAATCCTTGTGACTCCAAAATTATCAGGTCTGAGGGGAAAACATGCCTACCTATGGTTAATGGCATCTGAAAACATCCACTGCTTGCCATATACTTCGCTCCAGGTGAGCTTACTAACATAGGTGTCTTAAGAACTTTGGTGGGCAACTTATATTTATCCACAAATCCCCTTGATATGTATGAATGCGATGCACCAGTATCGAAAATAACTATTGCAGTAAATGACTTAATAAAAAACTTACCTATAACTGCATCTGGCTGTTCTTCGACCTCCTCCATGTTAACGTGATTCACTTGTCCTCTGGTGAAAGGGTTGGGCTTCTTCCCAGAGTTTCCATTTCCATTGCCGTTCTTCAACTCTGAGCAATCATCGGCGTAGTGTCCAGTCTTCTCGCATTTGTAACAGGTGACATGACCCAGGTCTTTCTTAGCGGGTGTTGCTGGATTGGGACGGTTCTGGCTGCTGCTTCCTCCATTCCCATTTCCATTCTTAGGCCCACTGTGGTTATGTGAGCCTCCTCCATTTTGAGTATGGCCTCCACGGTTATGGGTTAACCTCCGGAGTTAGGGGTAAAGCGAGGCTTCTGCTGAGCTCCAGAATTGTACTTCCCCTGTCCATACTTCCGTTTCCCGCTCTCTATCTGCTGCTGTTTGCTTTCAATCATAAGGGCCCTATCTACCAACTGTTGGTAATTAGTAAATGTTGCCACCATCAACTGCATACTCATCTCATCATTCAGCCCTTCCATAAACTTCTCCTGCTTCGCAGCATCTGTGGCCACATCATCTAGGGCATAGCGAGCTAACTTGCTAAACTCATCCACGTACTGCCCCATAGTACGATTTCCTTGGCGTAAGTTGCGAAACTCACGCTTCTTCATATTCATTGCTCCCGTAGAGACATGGATTGTGCGGAAAGCTTGCTGAAACTGATCCCATGTGACATTGGCTATGGGAAAAGTGGCTGTGTAATTCTCCCACCATGAGGTTGCTAGTCCATCCAATTGATGTGCAGCAAAGCGCACCTTCTCAGCATCTGTGCAACCTACGGTGGTCAGCTCCCTTCCAATCCTGCGGAGCCAGTCATCAGCAACAATCGGCTCAGTGCTACTGGAAAACAACGCCGGATTCAACCTCAGGAAACGGGCTAAGTTGTCAATTGGAGGTGGTGGCGGTGGGTTGTTATTGTTGTTGTTGTTGCCTTGGTTCTGGACTAGTAGTTGCATCAAGGCATTCTGCTACTGGATCAACTTGGTGAGCTCCGGTGGAAAGACAAATCCAGGGTCGCGTCTTGGAGGCATCTGATAGGTTTAGAGGGGAGAGATTAGAATAGAATGGGGTCTAAGGAGAAATCACTACCCATATGCACATGAGACAAACACATTCATATCACACCACTCAATTCAAACAAGGGCATACAATCGATCTAGTTACCCGTAAAAAAATACTCAGACTACTACTATATACATGGGAGAATACTACTGATAATATGGTGGTCGACTAGAAATTTTGATCGGAAGAAGACTCCATGATATCTGCTCCAGATTCGTCTTCATAATCATCATCACTGTCGGGGTCGGAGTCGGTGTCATCGATGATGATGTATTCCTCGGGATATTTGTCCTCCTCTAGCACGGGGTCTCCCATGAATACTCCTTGCTTCTTCTTTAGGTCTTCATTCTTCTCCAGTAGTGATAACCCACAAGTATAGGGGATCGCAACAGTTTTCAAGGGTAGAGTATTCAACCCAAATTTATTGATTAGACACAAGGGGAGCCCAAGAATATTCTCAAGTATTAGCAGCTGAGGTGTCAATTCAATCACACCTAGAAACTTAATATCTGCAGCAAAGTATTTAGTAGCAAAGTAATGTGATAGTAGTGGTAACGGTAGCAAAAGTAATATTTTTGGTTTTATAGTGATTGTAACAGTAGCAACGGAAAAGTAAATAAGCGAAGAATAATATATGAAAAGCTCGTAGGCAATGGATCAGTGATGGATAATTATGTCAGATGCGATCAATCATGCAACAATTATAACATAGGGTGACACAGAACTAGCTCCAATTCATCAATGCAATGTAGGCATGTATTCCGAATATAGTCATACGTGCTTATGGAAAAGAACTTGCATGACATCTTTTGTCCTACCCTCCCGTGGCAGCGGGGTCCTATTGGAAACTAAGGGATATTAAGGCCTCCTTTTAATAGAGTACTAGACCAAAGCATTAACACATAGTGAATACATGAACTCCTCAAACTACGTTCATCACCGGTAAGTATCCCGATTATTGTCACTTCAGGGTTAATGGATCATAACACATAATAGGTGACTATAGACTTGCAAGATAGGATCACGAACTCACATATATTCATGAAAACATAATAGGTTTAGATATGAAATCATGGCACTCGGGCCCTAGTGACAAGCATTAAGCATAGCAAAGTCATAGAAACATCAATCTCAAAACATAGTGGATACTAGGGATCAAACCCTAACAAAACTAACTCGATTACATGATAAATCTCATCCAACCCATCACCGTCCAGCAAGCTTACGATGGAATTACTCACGCACGGTAGTGAGCATCATGAAATTGGTGATGGCAGAAGGTTGATGATGACGATGGCGATGGATTCCCCTCTCCGGAGCCCCGAACAGACTCCAGATCAGCCCTCCCGAGAGAGTTTAGGGCTTGGCGGCGGCTCCATATCATAAAACGCGATGAATCCTTCTCTCTAATTTTTTTCTCCCCGAAAGTGAATATATGGAGTCAAGGTGGACGTCGGTGGAGCATCAAGGGGCCCACGAGGCAGGGGCGCGCCCAGGGGGTAGGCACGCCCCCACCCTCGTGGATAGCGTGTGGGCCCCCTAGCGTGGATCTTTTCGCCAGTATTTTTTATATATTCCAAAAATAATCTCCGTTGATTTTCAGATCATTCCGAGAACTTTTATTTCTGCACAAAAATAACACCATGGCAATTCTGCTAAAAACATTGTCAGTCCGGGTTAGTTCCATTCAAATCATGCAAGTTAGAGTCCAAAACAAGGGCAAAAGTGTTTGGAAAAGTAGATACGTTGGAGACGTATCAACTCCCCAAGCTTAAACCTTTGCTTGTCCTCAAGCAATTCAGTTGACAAACTGAAAGTGATAAAGAAAAACTTTTACAAACTCTGTTTGCTCTTGTTGTTGTAAATATGTAAAGCCAACATTCAAGTTTTCAGCGAAGATTATGAACTAACCATATTCACAATAACACTTAGGTCTCATATTTACTCATATCAATGGCATAATCAAGCAGCGAGCAATAATAATAAATCACGGATGACAACACTTTCTCAAAACAATCATAATATGATATAACAAGATGGTATCTCGCTGGCCCTTTTTGAGACCGCAAAACATAAATGCAGAGCACCTTTAAAGATCAAGGACTGACTAGACATTGTAATTCATGGTAAAAGAGATCCAGTCAAGTCATACTGAATGAAAACTAACAGTAATACATGCAAATGACAGTGGTGCTCTCCAACTGGTGCTTTTTAATAAGAGGATGATGACTCAACATAAAAGTAAATGGATAGGCCCTTCACAGAGGGAAGCAGGGATTTGTAGAGGTGCCAGAGCTCGATTTTGAAATAGAGATGAATAATATTTTGAGCGGTATACTTTCATTGTCAACATAACAACTGAGAGATCTCGATATCTTCCATGCTACACACATTATAGGCGGTTCCCAAGCAGAATGGTAAAGTTTATACTCCCCCACCACCAACAAGCATCAATCCATGGCTTGCCCGAAACAACGGGTGCCTCCAACTAACAACAATCCTGGGGGAGTTTTGTTTTTAATTATTTTGATTTGATTTGACCATGGGACTGGGCATCCCGGTGACCAGCCATTTTCTCGTGAGTGAGGAGCGGAGTCCACTCCTCTTGAGAATAACCCGCCTAACACGGAAGATAAGGACATCCTTTGTTGATACATGAGCTATTCGATCATAGAAAACAGAATGATTATTTGAAGGTTTAGAGTTTGGCACATACAAATTTACTTGGAACGGCAGGTAGATACCATATATAGGAAGGTATGGTGAACTCATATGGAATAACTTTGGGATTTATGGAATTGGATCCACAAGCAGTATTGCCGCTTAGTACAAGTGAAGGCTAGAAAGAGATTGGGAAGCAACCAGCTAGAGAGCGACAACAGTCATGAACATGCATTAAAATTAATCAACATTGAATGCAAGCATGACTAGGATATAATTCACCATGAACATAAATATCGTAGAGGCTATGTTGATTTTGTTTCAACTACATGCGTGAACATGTGCCAAGTCAAGCCACACGAATCGTTCAAAGGAGGATACCACACCATCATACCACATCACAACCATTTTAATAGCATGTTGGCACGCAAGGTAAACCATTATAAACTCCTAGCTAATTAAGCATGGCATAAGAAACTATAATCTCTAATTGTCATTGCAAACATGTTTCATTCATAATAGGCTGAATCAGGAACGATGGTCTAATCATATTTACAAAAACAAGAGAGGTTGAGTTCATACCAGCTTTTCTCATCTCAATCAGTTCATCATATAATCATCATTATTGCCTTTCACTTGCACGACCGAATAGTGTGGATAATAATAATAGTGCACGTGCATTGGACTAGGCTGAAATCTGCAAGCATTCAATTCATGGGAGAAGACAAGGTTGAAGGAAATATGCCCTAGAGGCAATAATAAAGTTATTATTTATTTTCTTATATCATGATAAATGTTTATTATTCATGCTAGAATTGTATTAACCGGAAACATAATACACGTGTGAATACATAGACAAACAAAGTGTCACTAGTATGCCTCTACTTGACTAGCTCGTTGATCAAAGATGGTTAAGTTTCCTAACCATAGACATGAGTTGCCATTTGATTAACGGGATCACATCATTAGGAGAATAATGTGATTGACTTGAACCGTTCCGTTAGCTTAGCACTTGATCGTTTAGTTTGTTGCTATTGCTTTCTTCATGACTTATACATGTTCCTATGACTGTGAGATTATGCAACTCCCGTTTACCGGAGGAACACTTTGTGTGCCACCAAATGTCACAACGTAACTGGGTGATTATAAAGGTGCTCTACAGGTGTCTCCAAAGGTACTTGTTGGGTTGGCGTATTTCGAGATTAGAATTTGTCACTCCGATTGTCGGAGAGGTATCTCTGGGCCCACTCGGTAATGCACATCACTATAAGCCTTGAAAACATTGCAACTAATGAGTTAGTTGCGGGATGATGTATTACGGAACGAGTAAAGAGACTTGCCGGTAATGAGATTGAACTAGGTATTGAGATACCGACGATCGAATCTCGGGCAAGTAACATACCGATGACAAAGGGAACAACGTATGTTGTTATGTGGTCTGATCGATAAAGATCTTCGTAGAATATGTAGGAGCCAATATGGGCATCCAGGTCACGCTATTGGTTATTGACCAGAAAGTTGTCTCGGTCATGTCTACATAGTTCTCGAACCCGTAGGGCCCGCACGCTTAACGTTCGTTGACGATATAGTATTATATGAGTTATGTATGTTGGTGACCGAATGTTGTTCGGAGTCCCAGATGAGATCACAGACATGACGAGGAGATCCGGAATGGCCCGGAGGTAAAGATTCATATATTGGATGATATGGTTTGGCCAGGGGGTCAGGCCCATGGGGCTATAAGTCGGTGCAAAAGGAGTTTTGCGGAGGCCAAACGCCGGAGACCCTGGTGTCTGGCCCTGGGCCAGACGCCGAGGCCCCTGGCGTCTGGGCCAGACGCCAAGGATTGTGGCGTTTGGTCCTGGAGTCCGAGTGGGACTCTTGCCTTTCGGGCAAAACTGACTTTGAGGAGGCTTTTGCTCCAAGTTTCGACCCCAGGGCTCAACATATAAATAGAGGGCCAGGGCTAGCACCAAAGACACATCAAGAAACACCAAGCCGTGTGCTGGCAACCCCGTCCCCTCTAGTTTATCCTCCGTCCTAGTTTTCGTAGTGCTTAGGCGAAGCCCTGCGGAGATTGTTCTTCACCAACACCGTCGCCACACCGTCGTGCTGCCGGAACTCATCTACTACTTCGCCCCTCTTGCTGGATCGAGAAGGCGAGGACGTCACCGAGACGAACGTGTGCAGAACTCGGAGGTGCCGTGCTTTCGGTACTTGGATCAGTTGGATCATGAAGACGTATGACTACATCAACTGCGTTGATATAACGCTTCCGCGAACGGTCTACGAGGGTACGTAGACAACTCTCTCCCCTCTCGTTGCTATGCATCACCATGATCTTCCGTGTGCGTAGGAAAATTTTGAAATTACTATGTTCCCCAACAAAGGTAATATGGGCTCTTTGTTAGATCAACAATAATGCATATAAGAGCCTATCAACATTTTCATTATGGTCTTCTCCTCTCGACCCCCAAAGGAAAGAAATAAAACAAAACTATCTACATGGGAAAGCTCCCAACAAGAAAAAGAAGAACAGGAAATCTTTTTGGGTTTTCTTTTTAATTATTACTACTACTACAGGCATGGAAAGTAAATTAACTAAAAGCTACAACTATTTTTTTGGTTTTTATTAAAGTTTTTCAAACACACAAGAAGAAAGCTTAAAAGGAAAATAAACTAGCATGGATGATAGAATGAAAAAGTATGAGCACCGACAACTTGGCGTGAGTGTGTGAACATGAATGTAATGTCGGTGAGAAATACGTACTCCCCCAAGCTTAGGCTTTTGTCCTAAGTTGGTCTATGCCCATGGATCAAAACTGTAGTTGGGGTCGTACTAAGAAGGGTCCTCAGATTGCCATTGGCTGGCGATCTCCTCTGGATTCCACTGATAAACGGACTGACGACGAGGGTCAGATGGTGGCTCTGGCTCTGCAGCTGACATCTAGCTCCGGTAGGCATGAATGGGCTCCGACAGAACAAGGTATATGCCTGAAAATATGTTGAACAAAGAGGGCGCAGGCAAGGTAATAAACACAATATTTTTTTGTTAAATATCAATTTATATTTGAGTGTCTTATTCTTATCCTTAACAATAAACTCATGTGCTACCATACTTTTATAACCTAGAGCAATAGAAGGCAGCAAATTTTCCTCTTTCTCATAATGCCTGATAGGTATGTTAAAGTGTGCAGCAAGGCGCGAGGCAAAGATGCCTCCAAGGATGGGGCCCTTAGTACGGTTCAGATTTAACCGTTTAGCAACAATAGCGCCTAAACTGAAAGTAGTATCCTAAAACAAGGCATGGCGCAAAATAACAATATCAGGGGCACTAAGGTTTCCATAGTTCCCGCGACCAATTAAGCATATACTAGCAAATATTGCGAAGTAACGTAGAATGGGAAAATGTATGCTAGTGATTCTCGCATCAGAAACTTTCCTTGTTTCCCCTACAACAATCATATCAATAAATCCCTCCACATCATTACGATGTGGTTCCTCTATGCTTCCCTCAAAGGGTATCAAACAGACCCAGCAAAAATCATAAAGTGACATCTCCTTATGCTCATCATATAAATAAAATTCCACCAAAGGTGGTGATCTCCTCGCATGGAAATGCAAATTTGCACAAAGATATTGGTGAGTAAGAGGTACTGTTCACGCTGGTCGTGGAGGAAGGCGGTGAGGCCTGCATTCTCAGCCAAATGATAAAAATCTTCATGAATACCGGCTTCTCTCAAGAACTCATCTCAAGGCCATTCACATGGCCGAACCTCCGTAGTACAAGGGAGATTATACTTGGGCTTATTTTTCTCTTCACTTTGCTTATCCTTCGAGCTTCGGCTCGATGAGCCCCTCAAAAATCTCTTCATCTTTTTCTGAAAATTTCTGAAATTTTTAGTAACTCAAAATAAAAGTGAACCAAACTCAACAAGATTGATAGCAACTACTCCTACAAGTGCCTAGAGGCTATATCATGCATTAAAACTACTTTTGACCACATAAATTTGACATACAAGCTCAAGAACAGGGTCACCTAAGCAGCAAAAATTTACAATTAATAAAACACTAGAACAAAAACTAATTGGACCATTGGAGGAGTCACATACCAAAGAATAATCCCCCGATGCAGTTTTGTGAGAGGAGCTTTGAGCAAGGAGATCGAAAATGGTAGCAAGATGAGCAAGAACTCGGGTTTGAGATGGCTAGTGATTTTTTCTAGAGCAAGACGAAGTGTGTGGATGCAAGGATAAGTGGAGGGGACCCACGTGGGGTCCATGAGGCAGGGCGCGCCCAGGGGGGTGGGCGCGCCCTTCACCCTCGTGGGCACGTGGCTGCTCCCATTGTTGTGTTCTCAGTCCTAGATATTCTCAAATATTCTAGAAAAAATCATATTTAATATTCAGGGCATTTGGAGAATTTTTATTTTCGGGGTATTTTTTATCGCATGGATAATTTAGAAAATAGACAGAAAATACTATTTTTACTTTATTTAATATAAATAACAGAAAGTAAAAAGAGAGTACAGAAAGTTGTGTTTTCTAATTTCATCCATCTCATGCTCATCAAAAGGAATCCACTAACAAGGTTGATCAAGTCTTGTTAACAAACTCATTCCAAATCGCATGAAACCGGAGAAATTTCGAATAACACTAGGATACCTCAACTGGGATATGCACATCCCCAACAATAAGAATATCATATTTCTTCTTGACACTAGGAAGAGGAAATTCAAAACCTCCAATTGTGATTGTTGAAAATTTTCCAATAGAATTGATACTATGGACTTGAGGTTATTTCCTCGGAAAGTGTACCGTATGCTCATTACCATTAACATGAAAAGTGACATTACCTTTGTTGCAATCAATAAAAGCCCCTGCAATATTTAAAAAGGTTCTACCAAGGATAATCGACATACTATCGTCCTCGGGAATATCAAGAATAACAAAGTCCGTTAAAATAGTAATGTTTACAACCACAACAGGCACATCCTCGCAAATACCGATAGGTATAGCACTTGATTTATCAGCCATTTGCAAAGATATTTTACTAGGTGTCAACTTATTCAAATCAAGTCTACGATATAAAAAAAGAGGCATAACACTAACACCGGCTCCAAGATCACATAAAGTAGTCTTAACATAGTTTATTTTAATGGAGCATGGTATAGTTGGTACACCCTTAAAATTATAATTAGGAAGCATGGTGGAAATTTCAGCTTCCGGTATCTTTCTCTTATTAGTAACAATTTCCTTCATATACTTACCATAAGGATTCATTTTAAGTATATCAGTCAAACACATACGCAAAAAGATAGGTCTAATCATTTTAGCAAAGCGCTCAAAATCCTCATCATCCTTTTTCTTGGATGGTTTAGGAGGAAAAGGCATGGGTTTCTGAACCCACGGTTCTCTTTCTTTACCGAGCTTCTGTAACATCCCAAATTTTCAATTTGGAATGTTATACACTAGATCATCATTGCATATCATATTTCATTGCATTTTGGTTGATCCTCCAAATTCTACGCAACTCAAGGACCCTCGGAGAGAGTTGGGGATTTCGTTATTTTCATATTTGAGTTTTATCAAATTTTGAAAATAGGATCGTTTGATTTTATTTATTTCATCTTCAATTATTTCTATTATGAAAATTATGAGAGAGGGAATAAAATGACTTTCCCAAAATAAAGAAATATTGAAGGTATAATAAAAAAATCAAATAAGATTTTATTTTGGTTTTATTTGCTATTTTATTTGAATTTAGGAAAAATTGCACGTTTTCAAAATTGCATTTAGAGCCAAAAAATGTTCATCATGTTCTAAATATTTTATTTAGACAGAGAAAATTTGTTTTGGCATTTTTAAAATTTTATTTATTTTTCTAGAATTTTTTTAGTCGCAATGAAATTGTTTTTTTTAAAGAGACCCTCCGCCCGACCGGGCCAAGGGCCCAGCCGAGCGGGCCGGCCCAGCCAGCCGCCGCCGCCTCTCGCCGGGTCGGGACAGAGTCCCGACCAGCGCCGCCGCCGCCCGAGTCCGGGGAGGACTCCGCCTCCCGAGCCCGACCCCTTCCCCAAGTCGCCTCTCCCGCCCTATTTATAACCGCCGCTGCCCCCCTGTAGCCCACACCGCCGCCGCCGCCGCCTGCCGCCGCCGAACACTGCCCGGAGCCGCCGCCCCGCCGCCTCGCGCCACCCGCTGCCCTGCCGGAGTCCCGCCGGAGCGCCGCCGCCGAGGTAGCCGCTGCCCGGTTTTTGAGAAAAAGTCGTTTCAGTTTTTTTAAATCCATAGTTTTCGTTTTTTTAAATAGATCGGTTTTTCTCCGGTTTATTTATTTAGCGAGCATTCGCTCGTCCGTTCGTTTTAATGAACGTGTTTTTCGTTTAGTTGCTGGTAACAAACGTTTGTTCGTTAACCTGTTCGTCGTTTTTCTTTTTCTCGGATTAAATCCACGATTTTTCTGATCGCGATTTCTGATCCGATGTTCGTTTTAGTTTAACTTTTCGCTCGTTTGAAGGAATCAGGCGATTCAAGCGCCTGGAGTTTCGTCTCGAAACCCTCTTTCCATTTAACCAACCCAAACAAGTTTTTGCCTCAGTAAAATTTGCCCTAGTTTCAGATTAGTAAACGAAGCTTATTTCTTTTGCCATTTGTCTTTCGTTGCTTCGTTCAATTTGATTCTTTTTGCCAACCGGAGTTCTTAAGTTGAACTTTCTGGTTAGATCTCTTATTCGAGTTTTACCTGCGCATTAGATGAGTACTTATTGTATGCTTGTTTGTTTGCGATAGAGTACCCGGAGTGCGCCGCTTGCTACTTCGAATCGCTAGGTTTCACGGATCATCAGCAAGGCAAGTAACACTTTGATCATACTTCCTATTACCCAGTTTTATTGCATTATATCAACCCTCGCACATTGCATTGTTTAGGATCTAATTAAATTGTGGGTCTGGGAAGTAGATGAGGCAGTACCTATTACCTGTTATTATCAAACCATTGGGAGTTACTTCTACGTTTGCTTATTATGCCATGCTATGCTAGTAGACATGGATTGGGTGAGTGAAATCCATGACAGATGTGAGATTGTTAAATTAATGGTTTGACTAAGGTGGCAACTTAAATACACATCTGGGTGGATTGAGGCACCTAGGTATTCCAGCGATTGCCTGTTTTTTTTTCTTTTGGTCCGCCACCCAGGCTCAAAGGGATCATGAGATTATTCATACTAGAAACTTCCGTGTGCAGCCACAAGCTACTATGGGCTCTATCATAGTTGACTAAGTCGTGCGAACTCTTACAGTGGTAGACTAGCAGATGTAGGGGATGTAGGTGGTACGGTCTACCCGATCGTAAGGTGCTAGCGCTTCTGAAAGACTATGTCTCGGTCATCCGTTTCTCAAACACCATGCAGTGTGATAAATCCAATGGAGGAGATCGAGTCTTGTGGGGAAAAGTGCGCAAACCTCTGCAGAGTGTATAAACTAATCATGGTTAGCCGTGTCCCTGGTTATGGACATCTTGAGTATCTAGTACCTGGATTATCATGTGAATCTCATCATGTTACTCTAATTAATTTTGTTGGGTTTGTTTAATGATGATGCTTAATTGGGATTGAGAATGCTGTCAACCATTCTCAATGTTTAACAACTACCATGATAGTTAAATAAATTTTATTCCTTTGTAGTAGGGAAAATTGGCTTTACGCAAAAACTGTAACCATAGAGCTTTCCACCAGCCAAATATGCATATAGAATAGCCTTATTCTTTTATCATTCTCTATGTGTTACATTGCCAGCATATTCCATGTGTTGACCCGTTTCGGGCTGCAACGTTAATGTTGCAGACTTTTCAGACGACGAGTAAGGTGCTTTTAGGTCGTGGTTCTATACTCAGTGATGCCGTTGGAGTTTATGGACTCACTTATCTTACAAGCCTTCCGCTATTATCGTTATTAGATGGCCTTAAGCCATATTTATTGTAATAAGTTCTCTTTTGAGACTCTCGATGTAATAAGTGTGTGATTGCTACTCTGTTATAAATCATTCAAGTACTGTGTGGTGTCAGCATTACTGATCCAGGGATGACACCTGAGCACAGAGATTGGACCGTTTGAGGTCTGGTCGCTACAAGATGGTATCAGAGCACACGCTGACTATAGGACACGACCACTAAGCTAAAGCCCTAGATCACTACTCTCTCTCTCTCTTCTCATTCTGACTCCTCATCTTTTCTACTCTTTTAGGATGACGGATGCAAGGAACAAGTTCACGCAACCGGATGAAGATACACCCTTTGGACGTCATTTGAAGGAAGTTACAAGATACCTGAACATAGGAGTACCAAGCTTCACCGGGACTTACAACGCCACTTTACCTGAAGAAGAGCGTTGGATGATTCAAGTTCAAGTTCCAGGAAGGACGTTCATGCCAGTCACTCAGCCCATAGAGTTTTCATTTGATGCACCAACCTGGAGTCTAGGAAATAGCATGGCAGCTCACATCTCCATGGGATGCATTGGAGAAGTTTACCGCAATGATCTCAAGGATACTATCTACCAGATTTGTGGGCACCGAGATGAGCAATGGGAGATGATCAGCACCAAGAAGGATAGATCAATTGTAGCTTTTATCCAGGAGTTAAACCAGCACATTCGACATCAGGAGACCTAGATGTGCACCGACATGATGGATCTGAAGAAGGCAAGGACAAGGATCAAGGAACTGGAGGAAGAACTCAAGGCTACACGTGAAGATTATGAAGAAGAAATCAAAGTATTAGTGGAGAAGAATGACGATCTGATCAAGAAGATTGGAATATTCATGGGAGACCCTGCACCAGTAGAAGAAGACGAAGAACCCAAGGAGATTCGTCCGGAAGACTACATCATCATCGACGACACCGACTCGGATCCATATGATAGCGATGATGACTATGTGGATGAAGCTGGAGCAGATATAATGGAGTCTGCAACCGAAGAGTATTTTTAGTAGACCACCTCATAGTAGTCCACCATGTAAATATAGTAGTCCGAGCACTTTTGTGATAGTTAGAATGATTGTATGCCCTTGTTTGATTGAATGAAGTGAATTGTTTGCTTTTGCATCATGTGCATATGGGTAGTGTTTTCTCTCTAGACCCCTCTCTATTCTTAGATCTCATCCTTTCTAAACCCTCAGATGCCTCCGAGACGTGACCCCGGTTTTACCTTCCCACCGGAGCTCACCCAGTTGATCCAGCAGCAAAACACATTGATGCAGTTGCTAGTCCAGAATCAGAATCAGGGGAACAACAATAACCCACCACCACCACCACCTGTTGATCACTTAGCCCGTTTTCTTAGGCTGAATCCGCCGGTGTTTTCCAGTAGCACCGAGCCGATAGTAGCAGATGATTGGCTCCGCAAGACAGCAAGGGAGTTGACCACGGCAGGATGCACAGATGCGGAAAAGGTGAAGTTTGCCGCACATCAGCTTGAAGGACCCGCAGCATCATGGTGGGAGAATTTCATAGCCACTTTCCCTGTCGACACTGTCACATGGGACCATTTCCAGCAGGCTTTCTGTACTGCCCAGGTTTCAGCAGGAGCTATGGCCATGAAGAAGCGAGAGTTTCGCAACTTGCGCCAAGGAGGACGGATAGTTGGCCAGTATGTGGAGGACTTTAGTAAGCTAGCACGTTATGCCCCAGATGACGTTGCTACAGATGCAGCTAAGCAGGAGAAGTTTCTGGAAGGACTGAATGATGAGTTAAGCATGCAGTTGATGGTAGCAACCTTCAACAACTACCAGGAGTTGGTAGATTGTGCTCTCATGATTGAAGGGAAGCAGCAACAAATTGAGAACCGTAAGAGGAAGTATGGACAAGGGAAGTACAATTCTAGAGGTCAGCAGAAGCCACATTTTACCCCTAGACCGGGAGGACATTTTCAACATACCCATGGAGGAGGTAGCTCGCACAATCATAATGGCACCAAGAGTGGTAATGGGAATGGAGGAAGCAACGACCAGAACCGTACAAACCCATCAACCCCAGCCAAGAGAGACCTGAGCCAAGTCACTTGCTTTAAGTGCCAGAAGACCAGACATTATGCCAATGAATGTCCTGAAGCCCCGAATGGAAATGGCAATGGAAGCTCTGGGAAGAAGCCGAACCCTTTCAAAAGGGGATAGGTGAACCACGTAAATGTGGAGGAAGTTGAAGCCCAGCCCGATGTAGTAATAGGTAAGTTTTTGGTTAAGTCATTTACTGCACTCGTTCTTTTTGATACTGGTGCATCACATTCATACATATCAAGGGGATTTGTGGATAAGTATAAACTGCCAACCCAAGCCCTTAGATCACCCATGTTAGTAACCTCGCCTGGAGCAGAGTATATGGCTAGTCTATGGTGTGATCGGTTACCATTAAGGATTCGTAACTACGTATTTCCCTCAGACCTAATAGTATTGGAATCTCAAGGATTGGATGTGATATTAGGCATGGATTGGTTATCAAAGTATGAAGGGAATATTGAATGTGGCAGTAAGTCAATTTTGCTTACCACGCCAGAAGGAAGAAGGATCAAGTATGTATCCCGGCATGTGCCAAAAAGGACTCAAGTAAATTGCTTAACATGAGTTGTGCAGGAGGAAGTACCAATGGTGAACGATTTCCCTGATGTATTTCCAGAAGAATTGCCAGGCATGCCATCGGATAGAGATATTGAGTTTTTTATTGAGCTTTTGCCAGGCACAGGGCCAATATCTAAGAGACCATATAGGATCCCCGCAAAGGATTTGGAAGAGATTAAGAAGCAGATCAAGGAGTTATTGGATAAAGGTTATATTCGCCCAAGTTCTTCACCTTGGGGATCGCCAGTACTTGTAGTGGAGAAGAAGGATGGATCATTAAGGATGGTTGTTGATTATCGAGGATTGAATGAAGTAACCATCAAGAACAAGTACCCACTACCGATGATCAATGATCTGTTTGATCGATTGCAAGGAGCTAAGGTATTTTCCAGGATCGATCTGCGATCAGGGTAGCACGAGTTGAAGATTCGAGAACAGGATATACCCAAGACATCTTTTACCACCAGGTATGGGTTGTACGAGTATACCGTTATGTCATTTGGTCTGACTAACGCCGCTGCATATTTTATGAACATGATGAACAAGGTGTTTATGGAGTTTCTGGATAAGTTCGTTGTAGTGTTCATCGATGATATCCTGGTATACTCGAAGAACGAAGAGGAGCATAAGGAGCATTTGCGTTTGGTACTTGGAAAGCTCAGAGAACATCAGTTATATGCCAAGTTTAGCAAATGTGAGTTTTGGTTGAAGGAAGTTGGATTTCTAGGACACGTTATATCTGGAGAAGGTATAGCAGTAGATCCCACTAAGGTTGACACTGTGACAAATTGGGAAGCCCCAACAACAGTTGGAGAGATCCGGATTTTTCTTGGACTTGCATGATACTACAGGAGATTCATTGAAAGTTTCTCGAAGATTGCAAAACCTATGACGTAGTTGTTGAAGAAGGATACAAAGTTCATATGGACCGAGGAATGTGAGGCCAGTTTCCAGGAGTTGAAGAAATGTTTGGTTACATCACCAGTGTTGATTTTGCCAGATCAGACCAAGGATTATGAGGTGTATTGCGACGCTTCACGTCGAGGACTTGGAGCAGTGCTTATGCAGGAAGGAAGAGTTGTTTCCTATGCCTCACGACAACTTAAGCCTCATGAGTTGAATTATGCTACGCATGATTTGGAGTATGCAGCCGTAGTGCATGCATTGAAGACTTGGAGACATTTTCTCATTGAAAATCATTGTGAGGTGTACACGGATCACAAGAGTTTGAAGTATATCTTCACGCAGAAGGAGTTGAATCTCGGGCAAAGGAGATGGTTGGAGCTCATCAAGGATTATGACATGAGATTGCATTATCACCCCGGAAAGGCTAACATAGTAGCTGACGTGTTGAGCCGTAAAAGTCATGTCAACACATTAATGACGAGAGGTTTACCAAGGGAGTTAGCCAAAAATCTTCGTGAGCTATGTTTGGAAATAGTTCCGAGAGGCTATGTAGCCGCAATGGAGATTCAGTCTACTTTGATGGATAAGATCGGAGAAGCTCAGAAGACTGACAAGGAGATTGCCTCTATTAAGGAGAAAATGAGCAAAGGAAAAGCTAAAGGATTTCGTGAGGATGAGCACGATACCTTATGGTTTGAAGACCGCGTTTATGTGCCTAATGATTTGGAGATCAGGAAGTTAATTCTGCAAGAGGCCCATGATTCACCCTATTCGGTTCACCCAGGAAATACCAAGATGTATCTGGATTTGAAGGATATTTTCTGGTGGACCGGAATGAAGAAGGATATTGCGGAGTATGTAGCAGTTTGTGATGTATGTCAGAGAGTAAAGGCAGAGCATCAGAAGCCAGCAGGATTGCTACAGCCATTGCCGATACCCGAATGGAAGTGGGATAAGTTAGGCATGGATTTTATTACGGGTTTACCCAGAACTCGTTCAGTCTATGATTCGATTTGGGTTGTAGTCGATCGTTTGACAAAGGTAGCCCATTTCATTCCAGTAAAGACTACCTATACCAGTGCAAAGTTGGCAAAGATATACATGACCAGGATCGTATGCCTGCATGGAGTTCCAAGGAGCATTGTGTCAGATAGAGGAACCCAGTTTACCTCAAAGTTCTGGAATCAGTTGCACGAAACTTTGGGTACCAGGCTGGAGTTCAGTACAGCTTTTCATCCGCAGACAGATGGACAGACTGAGAGAGTCAATCAGATTTTGGAGGATATGTTGAGAGCTTGTGCGCTAGATTACGGATCTAGTTGGGACGAGAATTTGCCGTATGCAGAGTTCTCTTACAACAATAGTTATCAATCCAGTTTGAAGATGGCCCCTTTCGAAGCCTTGTACTGAAGGAGGTGCAGAACCCCATTGTCGTGGGATGAAGTTGGAGACCGTCAGTTGTTTGGACCGGATCTGATTAAGGAGTCTGAATAGAAAGTAAAATTGATTCGTGATAGGCTCAAGGTAGCCCAGTCCAGGCAGAAGAGTTACGCAGATTCTAAATGCAAGGAGACAATTTACGAAGTCGGAGACCGAGTTTACCTTCGAGTATCTCCCCTTCGAGGAGTTAAGCGCTTTGGAGTTAAGGGAAAATTAGCGCCACGTTTTGTAGGACCATACAAAGTTTTGGAGCGTATGGGAGAAGTAGCCTACAAGTTGGAATTGCCCGAAGGATTGTCAGGAGTTCACGACGTGTTCCAAGTTTCCCAGTTGAAGAAGTGCCACGCAGAGATGGCTGATATACCGCTGAGAGATACAGTGCCGCTGGAAGCGATTCAGTTGTACAGTGATTTGACCTATGAGGAGAAACCAGTCAAGATCCTTGAGCATGACAGCCGAGTCACCCGCAACAAGGTTATCAAGTTTTGCAAAGTTCAGTGGAGCCACCATAGGGAAGATGAAGCCACCTGGGAACGAGAGGAAGATTTGCTGAAGGACCACCCTCACCTATTTTCTAGCCAACCCGAATCTCGAGGGCGAGATTCATCTTAAGGGGGTAGGTTTGTAACATCCCAAATTTTCAATTTGGAATGTTATACACTAGATCATCATTGCATATCATATTTCATTGCATTTTGGTTGATCCTAGAAATTCTACGCAACTCAAGGACCCTCGGAGAGAGTTGGGGATTTCATTATTTTCATATTTGAGTTTTCTCAAATTTTGAAAATAGGATCGTTTGATTTTATTTATTTCATCTTCAATTATTTCTATTATGAAAATTATGAGAGAGGGAATAAAATGACTTTCCCAAAATAAAGAAATATTGAAGGTATAATAAAAAATCAAATAAGATTTTATTTTGGTTTTATTTGCTATTTTATTTGAATTTAGGAAAAAATGCATGTTTTCAAAATTGCATTTAGAGCCAAAAATGTTCATCATGTTCTAAATATTTTATTTAGACGGAGAAAATTTGTTTTGACATTTTTAGAATTTTATTTATTTTTCTAGAATTTTTATAGTCGCAGCGAAATTGTTTTTTTAAAAGACCCTCCGCCCGACTGGGCCAAGGGCCCAGCCGAGCGGGCCGGCCCAGCCAGCCGCCGCCGCATCTCGCCGGGTCGGGACAGAGTCCCGACCAGCGCCGCCGCCGCCCGAGTCCGGGGAGGACTCCGCCTCCCGAGGCCGACCCCTTCCCCAAGTCGCCTCTCCCCGCCCCCTTTATAACCGCCGCCCCCCTGCAGCCCACACCGCCGCCTTCGCCGCACGCCCCCAGCGCCGCCGCCGCACGCCGCTCGCGCCGCCTGCCGCCGCCCCGCGCCGCTTGCCACCGCCGCACACCGCCCGAAGCCGGCGCCCCGCCGCCTCGCGCCACCCGCCGCCCTGCCGGAGTCTCGCCGGAGCGCCGCCACCGAGGTAGTCGCCGCCTGGTTTTTGAGAAAAAGTTGTTTCGGTTTTTTTTAAATCCCTAGTTTTCGTTTTTTTAAATAGATCGGTTTTTCTCCGGTTTATTTATTTAGCAAGCGTTTGCTCGTCCGTTCGTTTTAACGAATGCGTTTTTCGTTTAGTTCCTGTTAACGAACGTTCGTTCATTAACCCGTTAGTCGTTTTTCTTTTTCTCGGATTAAATCCGCGATTTTTCTGATCGCGATTTCTGATCCGATGTTCGTTTTAGTTTAACTTTTCGCTCGTTTGTCGGAATCAGGCGATTCAAGAGCCTGGAGTTTCGTCTCGAAACCCTCTTTCCATTTAACCAACCCAAACAAGTTTTTGCCTCAGTAAAATTTGCCCTAGTTTCAGATTAGTAAACGAAGCTTATTTCTTTTGCCATTTGTCTTCGTTGCTTCGTTCGATTTGATTCTTTTTGCCAACCGGAGTTCTTAAGTTGAACTTTCTGGTTAGATCTCTTATTCGAGTTTTACGTGAGCATTAGATGAGTACTTATTGTATGCTTGTTTGTTTGCGATAGAGTACCTGGAGTGCGCCGCTTGCTACTTCGAATCGCTAGGTTTCACGGATCATCAGCAAGGCAAGTAACACTTTGATCTTACTTCCTATTACCCAGTTTTATTGCATTAGATCAACCCTCACACATTGCATTGTTTAGGATCTAATTAAATTGTGGGTCTGGGAAGTAGATGAGGCAGTACCTATTACCTGTTATTATCAAACCATTGGGAGTTACTTCTACGTTTGCTTATTATGCCATGCTATGCTAGTAGACATGGATTGGGTGAGTGAAATCCATGACAGATGTGAGATTGTTAAATTAATGGTTTGACTAAGGTGGCAACTTAAATACACATCTGGGTGGATTGAGGCACCTAGGTATTCCAGCGATTGCCTGTTTTTTTTCTTTTGGTCCGCCACCCAGGCTCAAAGGGATCATGAGATTATTCATACTAGAAACTTCCGTGTGCAGCCACAAGCTACTATGGGCTCTAGCATAGTTGACTAAGTCGTGCGAACTCTTACAGTGGTAGACTAGCAAATGTAGGGGATGTAGGTGGTACGGTCTACCCGATCGTAAGGTGCTAGCGCTTCTGAAAGACTATGTCTCGGTCATCCGTTTCTCAAACACCATGCAGTGTGATAAATCCAACGGAGGAGATCGAATCTTGTGGGGAAAAGTGCGCAAACCTCTGTAGAGTGTATAAACTAATCATGGTTAGCCGTGTCCCCGGTTATGGACATCTTGAGTATCTAGTACCTGGATTATCATGTGAATCTCATCATGTTACTCTAATTAATTTTGTTGGGTTTGTTTAATGATGATGCTTAATTGGGATTGAAAATGCTGTCAACCATTCTCAATGTTTAACAACTACCATGATAGTTAAATAAATTTTATTCCTTTGCAGTAGGGAAAAATTGGCTTTACGCAAAAACTGTAACCATAGAGCTTTCCACCAGCCAAATATGCATATAGAATAGCCTTATTCTTTTATCATTCTCTATGTGTTACATTGCCAGCATATTCCATGTGCTGACCCGTTTAGGGCTGCAATGTTAATGTTGCAGACTTTCCAGACGAGGAGTAAGGTGCTTTTAGGTCGTGGTTCTATACTCAGTGATGCCGTTGGAGTTGATGGACTCACTTATCTTCCAAGCCTTCCGCCGTTATCGTTGTTAGATGGCCTTAAGCCATATTTATTGTAATAAGTTCTCTTTTGAGACTCTCGATGTAATAAGTGTGTGATTGCTACTCTGTTATAAATCCTTCAAGTACTGTGTGGTGTCAGCATTACTGATCCAGGGATGAGACCTGAGCACAGAGATTGCACCGTTTGAGGTCTGGTCGCTACAGCTTCCTAGCAATAAAGTCTCTCTTATCATAACGTTGATTCTTTGATTATGGGTTATCAAGATCAATAGCAAGTTCAATCTCTACATCATTATCATTGCTAGGTTGAGAATCAACATGAACATCATCATTAATATTATCACTAGGTTCATGTTCATTACCAGATTGTGTTTCAGCATGAGAAATAGAAATATCATTGGGATTCTCAGGTGTGTCAGCAATAGGTTCACTAGGAGCATGCAAAGTCCTATCATTTTTTATTTTTCTTCCTTTTAGAAGGACTAGGTGCATCAACATTAGTTCTCTGAGAATCTTGCTCAATCCTCTTAGGATGGCCCTCAGGAAACAAAGGTTCCTGAGTCATTTTACCACCTCTAGTCATAACTCTAATAGCATTATCATTTTTCTTATTATTTAATTCATTGAGAAAATCATTTTGAGCTTTAAGTACTTGTTCTACTTGAGTGGTAACCATAGAAGCATGTTTACTGATAAGTTTTAGTTAACCTTTAACATTAGCCATATAATCACTCAAGTGTTCAAGCATATCAGCATTGCATTTCAATTGTCTACCAACATAAGCATTGAAGTTTTCTTGTTTAACCATAAAGTCATCAAACTCATCCGAGCATTGGCTAGCAAACTTAGTAAATGGAATTTCACATTTATCAAATCTATAGAGAGAATTTACCTTTACTACCTGTGTCGGGTTATCAAGACCATGTATTTCTTCAATAGGTGGTAAATTCTTAACATCTTCAGCTTTAATACCTTTTTCTTTCATAGATTTCTTTGCCTCTTGCATATCTTCAGGACTGAGAAATAGAATACCCCTTTTCTTCAGAGTTGGCTTAGGAGTTGGTTTAGGAAGTGTCCAATTATTTTCGTTAGTCAACATATTATTCAATAGCAATTCAGCTTTATCAATAGTTCTTTCCCTGAAAACACAACCAACTATCCAGGTAATCTCTGGAAGCATCGGTTAGTCCATTATAAAAGATATCAAGTATTTCATTTTTCTTGAGAGGATGATCAGGCGAAGCATTAATTAATTGGAGAAGCCTCCCCCAAGCTTGTGGGAGACTCTCTTCTTCAATTTGCACAAAATTATATATTTCTCTTAAAGCAGCTTGTTTCTTATGAGCGGGGAAATATTTAGCAGAGAAGTAATAAATCATATCCTGGGGACTACGCTGATAACCCACAAGTATAGGGGATCAATTGTAGCCTATTTCGATAAGTAAGAGTGTGGAACCCAACGAGGAGCTAAAGGTAGAACAAATATTCCATCAAGTTCTATCGACCACCGATACAACTCTACGCACGCTTAACGTTCGCTTTACCTAGAACAAGTATGAAACTAGAAGTATTTTGTAGGTGTTGTTGGATAGGTTTGCAAGATAACAAAGAGCGCGTAAATAAAAAGTAGCGGCTGTTTAGATAAATACACAACTAAGTTAGTTTTAGTAAAGAGCTTGTTGTCACACAAGAAAGTTATCTGTCCCTAGGTAATCGATAACTAGACCGGTAATCACTATTGCAATTTTATTTGAGGGAGAGGCATAAGCTAACATACTTTCTCTTCTTGGATCATATGCACTTATGATTGGAACTCTAGCAAGCATCCGCAACTACTAAAGATCATTAAGGTAAAACCCAACCATAGCATTATAAGGCATCAAGTCCTTTTCTTCCCATACGCAAACAACCTACTTACTTGGGTCTGTGTTTCTATCACTCACACCACCCACCATAAGCAAATCATGAACATATTGCAAACCCTATAGCAGTGATCCCTCACGCTTGCGCGACATGGAGAGCACCATAGGACAGCACCAATAATAAAACATTCAACTCAAACCAATCACGATCATCAATTAACCCATTGGACAAAACGGATCTACTCAAACACCATAGGATAGCCATACATCATTGGGAAATAATATATAGCGTTGAGCACCATGTTTAAGTAGAGATTACATCGGGTAAAAGAGGGGTTACACTGCTGCATAGAGGGGGGAAGAGTTGGTGATGATGGCGGTGAAGTTGTTGGTGTAGATTGCGATGATGATGATGGCCCCGGCGGCGTTCCGGCGCCACCGGGAGAGAGGGGGAGAGAGCCCCCTTCTTCTTCTTCCTTGACCTTCACCTTAGATGGGAGAAGGGTTTCCCCTCTGGTCCATGGACTCCATGGCGGCGGAGGGGCGAGAGCCCTCCGAGATTGGATCTGTCTCTCTGTCTCTCTCTGTTTTTGCGTTTCAGATTCTGCCCTTTCACCGTTTCTTATATTCCCGGAGATCCATAACTCCGATTGGGCTGAAATTTGGACACGATTTTTATCCGGATATTAGCTTTCTTGCCGCGAAAGAAGGGCACCAACCGCCTTACGGGTTGGCCACGAGGGCCCAGGGTGTGCCTGACCCCCTGGGGCGCGCCCCCTGCCTCGTGGCCCCCTCGGGCATCGTCTCGTGTTGATTCTTCTTCCCAAAAATCACATATATTTGAAAAAAATCTCCGTTAGTTTTTATCCCGTTTGGACTCCATTTGATATGGATTTTCTGTGAAATAAAAAACATGCAACAAACAGGAACCGGCACTGGGCAATTGATCAATATGTCAGTCCCAAAAATAGTATAAAAAGTTGCCAAAAGTATATGAAAGTTGTATAATATTGGCATGGAACAATAAAAATTTATAGATACGACGGAGACGTATCATATGCACACAACCAGGATCAAGAGAATTAAACCATGTCTTAGCATCGCCCTTTAATGAGAACGGAAACAACTTACGGATAAAGTAATAGCGAGTTTTCTCGTCATGAGTAAACAGGGTGGCTATATCATTTAATTTAGTAAGATGTGCCACAACATTTTCAGATTCATAGCCATAAAAAGGATCAGATTCAACCAAAGTAATTAACTCAGGATCGACAGAGAAATCATAATCCTTATCAGTAATGAAGATAGGTGAAGTAGCAAAAGCAGGGTCATGTTTCATTCTAGCATTCAAAGACTTTTCTTTAAGCTTAGCTAATAATTTCTTAAGATCAGATCTATCATTGGAAGCTAAGAATTCTCTAGCAGTTTCTTCATCCATGACATAACCCTCATGCACAACAGGCAATTCATATCTAGGGGGAGAATCTTCATCATCACTTTCAACAATATTATCAGTTTCAATAATTTCATCCTCTCTAGCCCTAGCAAGTTGTTCATCAAGAAATTCACCTAGTGGCATAGTAGTATCAAGTATAGAATTAGTTTCATCATAAGTATCATGCAAAGCAGAAGTGACATCATCAATAACATGCGACATATCAGAATGAATAGCAGGTGTAGGTGTCGCAAGTTTACTCAAAACAGAAGGTGAATCAAGTGCAGAGCTAGATGGCAGTTCCTTACCTCCCCTCGTAGTTGAGGGAAAAATCTTGGTCCTTTGATCTTTCAAGTTCTTCATAGTGATCAGCATATATAAATCCCAAGTGACTCAAAGAATAGAGCTATGCTCCCTGGCAACGGCGCCAGAAAATAGTCTTGATAACCCACAAGTATAGGGGATCGCAACAGTTTTCGAGGGTAGAGTATTCAACCCAAATTTATTGATTCGACACAAGGGGATCCAAAGAATATTCTCAAGTATTAGCAGCTGAGGTATCAATTCAACCACACCTGGAAACTTAATATCTGCAACAAAGTAATATGATAGTAGTGGTAACGGTAGCAAAAGTAATATTTTTGGTTTTATAGTGATTGTAACAGTAGCAACGAAAAAGTAAATAAGCGAAGAACTATATATGAAAAGCTCATAGGCAATGGATCAGTGATGGATAATTATGTCGGATGCGATCAATCATGCAACAGTTATAACATAGGTTGACACAGAACTAGCTCCAGTTCATCAATGCAATGTAGGCATGTATTCCGAATATAGTCATACGTGCTTATGGAAAAGAACTTGCATGACATCTTTTGTCCTACCCTCCCGTGGCAGCGGGGTCCTATTGGAAACTAAGGGATATTAAGGCCTCCTTTTAATAGAGTACCGGACCAAAGCATTAACACATAGTGAATACATGAACTCCTCAAACTACGATCATCACCGGTAAGTATCCCGATTATTGTCACTTCGGGGTTAACGGATCATAACACATAATAGGTGACTATAGACTTGCAAGATAGAATCACAAACTCACATATATTCATGAAAACATAATAGGTTCAGATCTGAAATCATGGCACTCGGGCCCTAGTGACAAACATTAAGCATAGCAAAGTCATAGCAACATCAATCTCAGAACATAGTGGATACTAGGGATCAAACCCTAACAAAAATAACTCCATTACATGATAAATCTCATCCAACCCATCACCGTTACAGCAAGCCTATGATGGAATTACTCATGCACGGCGGTGAACATCATGAAATTGGTGATGGAGGAAGGTTGATGATGACGATGGCGATGGATTCCCCTCTCCGGAGCCCCGAGCGTACTCTAGATCAGCCCTCCCAAGAGAGTTTAGGGCTTGGCGGCGGCTCCGTATCGTAGAACACGATGAATCCTTCTCTCTGATTTTTTTCTCCCCGAAAGTGAATATATGGAGTCAAGGTGGACATCGGTGGAGCATCAGGGGGCCCATGAGGCAGGGGGCGCGCCCAGGGGGTAGGCGCGCCCCCCACCCACGTGGACAGGGTGTGGGCCCCCTGACGTGGATCTTTTTGCCAGTATTTTTTTATATTCCAAAAATAATCTTCATTGATTTTCAGGTCATTCCGAGAACTTTTATTTCTGCACAAAAATAACACCATGGCAATTCTGCTGAAAGCAGCGTCAGTCCGGGTTAATTCCATTCAAATCATGCAAGTTAGAGTCCAAAACAAGGGCAAAAGTGTTTGGAAATGTAGATATGTTGGAGACGTATCATGTAGTACTACAATTTCCTCTTCATATCCATCGCTTGTAGACTTGAGTTCCTCTTCTAGCTCCATGTTCCTGGTCATCACCTTCTTCAGGTCTATCATGCTGGAGCACATCTGGTTCTCCTGATGATGAATGTGTTGGTTCAACTCCTGGATGTAGGCTGCAATGGACTTGTCCCTCCTGGTGCAAATCATCTCGCATTTCTCATCTCGGCGTCCACATATCTGGTAGATGGTGTCCTTAAGATCCTTGTGGTATACTTCGCCGATGCGTCCCATGGCGATGTGAGCTGCCATGCTCTTTCCTAGACTCCATGTTGGTGCATCAAAGGAAAACTCTATGGCCTCAGTAACTGGTGTGAAAGTCCTTCCTAGAACATGTACTCGAATTGTCCAGCGCTCTTCTTCCGGTAGAGTGGCGGTGTAGGCCCCCGTGAAACTTGGTATTCCGATGCTCACGTACTTAGTGGCCTCCTTCAAGTGTCGTCCAAAAGGGTTGTCTTCATCCGGTTGAGCAAATATTTTTCCTTGGGTCCTCCATCTATAGAGTGGAAAGTGGAGAAGAGTTAGGAATGAGTAGAAAAGAGTGTCATATGGCTTATCTTAGTGGTCGTGTACTACAGTCAGCGTGTGCTCTGATACCATCTTGTAGCGATCCGACCTCAGACGGTCAAATCTCTGTGTATAAGTGTCATCCCTAGATCGGTAATGCTGACACACACAGTACTTGAAGGATTTATAACAAAGTTCAATCACACACTTATTACATCGAATGTCTCAAAGAGATTACTTATTACAATAATTTGGCTGAAGGCCATCTAATGAAGATAACAGCGGAAGCTTCGAAGGTAAATGAGTCCATCAACTCCAATGGCATAGCTGAGTGCACGACAATGACCTAGCGCACCTTACTCTTTGTCTGAAAACTCTGCAACATAATACGTTGCAGCCTGTGTAGATCGGCACATGGAATATGCTGGCAAGATAACACTATAGAGCAATGAACAAGTAACAGCTATAACTATATGCATTTATGGCTGGTGGAAGCTCTATGGTTATCATTTTGTGAAAAGCTAGTTTTTTCCCTACAACAAAGGAATATATTTTATAACTACAAAGTTTGTTGAAAACATTGAGAATGGTAACCCCATCTCAATCCCAAAATTAATAATCATCAACCTAACAAGTTAATTAAGTAAAGTGATGAGATCAACATAGTAATTCAAGCACCAGATACTCAAGATGTCCATAAACCGGGGACATGGCTAACCATGATTATTTTATACACTCTGCAAAGGTCTGCGCACTTTTCCCCACAAGACTCGGTCTCCTCCGTTGTATTTCTCGCACTGCATAATGTTTGAGAAACAGATGACCGAGACACAGTCTTTCCAAAGAGGCCCCCTTAACTGATAGATAGGCCGGTACAGCTACAATCCCCTACATCTGCTAGCCCATCATGGAAAGGATTCCCACAACTTACTCAACTATGCCAGAGCCCATAATGGCTTGGGGCTGCACACGGAAGTTTCCAGCCTGAATAACATAATGATCCCTTTGAGCCTGGGTGGCGAACCATAGGGAAAGTCACACGGATACCTCGGGATTCTCCTTTGGACAACACTGGATTTCCCCAGGTGCCCACAAACCAATCCACCCAGATGTGTGTTAAAGTAGCCACCTTAAGTAAAACCCTTAGTTCATAATAATACTCACAACTGTCATGAATCATTCAAACCAAACCACGTCTACGAGCATAGCATAGCAAAGTATAATAAGCGTAACATAGTAACTCCCAAGGTTTGAATAAAAGGTCAATAGGTACTACCTCAACAACTACTTCCCAAAACCAACATGTCAAATAGATCCTACTCATGCAATGTTTGAGGATAGAGACTAATGCATAAAAACTGGGTAATGAGAGATATGATCAAAGTGTTACTTGCCTTGCTGACGATCTGAAAACCCTAGTGACTCGTAGTAGCACGCTTCGCACTCCAGAAACTCTATCGTGAACAAACAATAGCATACATAAGAAATCAAGCACAAGATGCAAGGGTAAAACTCAAATGAAAAGATCCAAACTGAACGCACAAGAGAAGAGATTCGATTTGCAAAAAGAATCAATTGAATCGGAGCTACGAAAGTCAAACTACGATCAAAAGAAGTTTGAATTCAAATCTGCTTACAACCAAATTTTAAATTGTCAAAACCATGTTAAATTTGGTTATCTGGAAAGAGGGGAACAAGATGAAGATTTGGCATTGGTTTCAATGGATTTGGACGAACGGGCAAAAAGTTGCGAGGGTTTGAAGATCAGGGACTAATCTGTGATAAAAGAAATCATGGATATATCCCTGGCCGAAAATAAAATAAAAAATAAAAACCTATCGAACGAATGTTCGCTATTAGGGACAAACGAACGAATACGTTCGCTAACAGTGGTGTTCGAGTGAACGCTTGCTAATTAGCGAACTCAAAATAAAACCGACCTTCCATTGAGCCGAAAATCTGACAAAACCTTAAAAAACTGATCTAGGTTTTATACCTAAAACCGGCGGGCGGCGGCGGTCAACGGTGGCTCCGGCGAACGGCGCGGCCGGGGCGGCTTTGGCGGGCGGCGGCACGCAGCGGCGACAGGCGGCGGCGAGGCGGTTGCGGGCGGCGGTGGCTGCGGCGGGGCGAGGTGGAGGAGGAGGCGGCAGGGCGGCATCTTTTAAAGAGGCCCCGAGGGGGTCCTCGGCTTATGCGAGGGGGCACGGAGGGGAGGCCGACCTGGACTCCGGCGAGAGTCCGGCTCCCGCACGTGAGCAAGGCGACGGCGGCTCGGATGGGCCGGCTGGGTTTAGGCCTAGTCGGTCCGTTTTTTTAAATAAAATTCCACCCGAATAAAATGCTAATAAAACATTAAAAAAATTAAAAATAACAGAAACAATTTTCACCGTCTAAACCTATTATTTAGAACAAAGTGAACATTTTTCTGGCCTAAAAATGCAATTTTTTCTAATTCAAATAAAATCCAAATGAAATATAAATTTGATTTTAAATTTTCTTCTCCAATATTCCTTTCTTTTGAAGAAGTCATATTATCTTCTCTCTTTTATTTTAAATATTGGAAATAATTGGAGAAAAAATATTAAAACCAAATTGATCCGCTTTTCAAATTTGAGAAAAAACAAATATGAAAATTTATGAAATCCCCAACTCTCTCCTTGGGTCCTTGAGTTGCTTAAGATTTATAGGATCACAACCAAATATGCAAATAAAATATGATATGCATATGATGACCTAGGTATACCATCCAAATTGAAAATTGGGATGTTACAATCTACCATCCATATTGCACTTGTATCACCATCTCTTCGCCGAACTAGTGCACCTATACAATTTACCATTGTATTAGGTGTGTTGGGGACACAAGAGACTCTTTGTTATTTGGTTGTAGGGTTGTTTGAGAGAGACCATCTTCATCCTACGCTTCCCATGGACTGATAAACCTTAGGTCATCCACTTGAGGGAAATTTGCTACTGTCCTACAAAACTCTGCGCTTGGAGACTCAACATGAGTCTACAAGAAGAAGGTTGCATAGTAGACATCAAGATCTTTTCTGGCGCCGTTGCCGGGGAGGTTAGTGCTTGAAGGTATATCTTTAGATCTTGCAATTGAATCATTTAGCTTCTTGTTTCATCACTAGTTTAGTCTATAAAAGAAAACTACAAAAAATGGAATTTAGGTTGCCTCACTTGCTTCATCTTTTTAATGTCTTTCGTGCAAATAAGGATTCCGATAATTGTGCCAAAGTGTTAGAATAAGAATGCATTAAAATGTTTGGCACTAAATCTTTGAATAATGAGCATGATTGCAATGTTGTTAGTATGAATTCTTTGAATATCCATGATGCTAATGATATGAAAAGCCATAAGCTTGGGGATGCTATGTTTGATGAAGATGATATTTTTTTGTCCCCCAAGTTTTGATGAGCAAATTTATTATGATGATAGCATGCCTCCTATCTATGATGATTATTGTGATGACACATATGCTATAAAGAATAATTATAACCATGAAACTTGTCATCATGATTTTAATTTTCAATTGGATTATGCCTCACATGATAGTTATTTTGTTGAGTTTGCTCCCACTATTATCCATGACAATAAATTTGCTTATGTGGAGAGTAATAAAATTTCTATGCTTATGCATTATGAAAAGAATGCTTTATGTGATGCTTATATTGTTGAATTCATTCAGGATGCTACTAAAAATTATTATGAGGGAGGAATATATGCTTGTAGGAGTTGCAATAATATCAAGTTTCCTCCCTACATGTTGAAAATCTTGAAGTTTTGCTTGCTTTACCTTCCTATGCAAGTTGATTCTTGTTCCCATAAGTTGTTTGCTCACAAAATCCCTATGCATAGGAAGTGGGTTAGACTTAAATGTGCTTGTCATATGCTTCATGATGCTCCTGTTATGTTTTAATTCTTATCTTTTATGTGAGCATCATTGAAATCATCATGCCTAGCTAGAAAGGCATTAAAGAAATCCGCTTGTTGGGAGACAAACCAATACCATTACCTACTCTTTTTGTGTGTTCACATGATTAGCTACTGTAGTAATCATATTTTATAGAGTTTGTTTCAATAAAGTGCCAAGTAAGACCTTTGGGATGATCTATGGTGATAGTTGATTTGATCTTGCTGAAAAACAGAAACTTTTGCGCTCAGGAAAAAACTCTAATTTTAACAGAAGCATGATAAAATACTAGTTATTTTTGCAGAAGATTAATAAACAAATTTCTTAGGTTTTCCTAATTTTTCAAAATTTTTGGAGTTACAGAAGTATTCGAGAGTTACAGATTACTACAGACTGTTCTGCTTTTGACAGATTCTGTTTTCTATGTGTTGTTTGCTTATTTTGATGAATCTATGAGTGGTATCGGAGGGTATGAACCATGGATAAGTTGGAATACAATAGATATTACACCAATACAAATAAAGAATGAGTTCACAACAGTACCAAAAGTGGTGATTTATTTTCTTATACTAACGGAGCTTATGAGATTTTCTGTTGAGTTTTGTGTTGTGAAGTTTTCAAGTTTTGGGTGAAGTTTCGATGGACTACGGAATAAAGAGTGGCAAGAGCCTAAGATTGGGGATGCCCAAGGCACCCCAAGGTAATATTCAAGGACAACCAAGAGCCTAAGCTTGGGGATGCCCCGGATGGCATCCCCTCTTTCGTCTTCCTTCATCGGTAAACTTACTTGGAGCTATATTTTTATTCACCACATGATATGAGTGCCGCCACGTGTTAGACCACCTCCCCCCAATGAAAAGGATTATGAACCTCACATTAACCAAGACACATATGACGAAGGAGAATTCTTCCAAGAAACGCGTCTTTCCAAAAAAACGTTTCAAGAACCGCTCTACTCCACCCTAGAACATTCAAGTAGACAACGATAGTGAATCCGACTTCACCCCTGAGCTGGAACAAGAAGAGCCGGAAGAAGAAGAAGTTACTGCTGCAGATGACTTGTCAATGCTTGAACGATTACGTAAAGGTGGCCTTCCACATGATGATGCATTTATTAATGATGATGATGAGCATGTTATTACCAATAGTGATGATGATGATGATGCTTTTATTAATGATGATGAAGAGCACGTCATTACCGATAGTGATTATTAGGTATTCAAATTTTTACGTTGTACTTGATTTATATAGTTATTTGTATGATTTATATAGTTGGTATTTATAATTTTCTTACTTTGTATGATTGTTTCTTATACATCGTGCCATGGTCTTGATGTCCGTCCCGGTCGGCCCTCGCCCAGCTTTATGATTCGGATGTGGTAAATTCTCTTTCATAACTATTTGTTGCATTTCGCATTTATGACAATTATGGACATCAAGTTGACATAGAGATATTTTAATCTAGGAGGTATGTGAACCGGAATTTGAAACGGACCCTCTTGTCGAGAAGTTAAATTTAGTTGAAAAATAAAATGAGTATTTGAAAGAAAAAAGTAAAAGAATTGAAGAAGAGAAGATGACATTGGAGTTGTATGTTGCCGATGTCATCGATGATCACAAGATGAAGATGAATGCCAAGCGCCTGAAGCTTAAGAAGATTAGAAAATATATGCCATTGATAATGAGGCTTGGTACCATTATGCCATTGGATTAGTTGTTACCTTAGTTGCGATCTTCATCACATTTGTTGTGATTAGGGTAAGTTTTCTCTAGTGTTTTGCTTTACAAATGGATACTTAGCTTATTTTCCTCCTAAATGGCATAATTACCTAAGTTAGATCAAAAATGAGCTATACTTAGCTTATTCAGTTCATTTATGACATACTTAGCATACTTAGGTAAAAAATGGCATGATAATCTTTGTTAGCTCCAAAATAATATAGACTTAGCTTATTTTCCTCGAAAAGGACATAATAACCTTACTAAGCTCCAAAATGACCTATTTACCTACCTTAGCTCTAAAATGACCTACACTTAGCATTTTTACCTAGCTTAGCAATAAAATGACATTTTTACCTACCTTATTTAGAAGAAAAAGATAAAGAAGAGGAGAGGAGAAAAAGAAAGAGAAGAAAGATCTTCTTCTTCTTCTAACTAGTCTTCTTCTTCTTCTAACTTTCATCTTTCCCAATTTGCAGATTTGCTTTACATGAGGAAGCTTGGATTCATGGAGTGTACTATTCTTGTGGTGCTTCCTTGTTGTTTATGAAAACTTGTTTGGATATGTATGTCTATATTGATATGTTGTTGGAAACTTGTTTCTGGTTATGTATATATGGATATGTTGGACTTTGCTGAACTATGTTGTTGGATTGGATGAAATATGTTGTTGGACATGCTGTTGGATATGTTGGATATGTATGCATGTATATCTGTGTTTGACATGATGTCTAATTAATGGGATTTAAATAAAACAGGGGATATATAGCCTCTTTGCCGTCCGCTAGCAGACGGCAAAGAGGACACATGGTAGTCACCTGTGCAAACTAGGAACACTAGCTGTCTATTTGGTCATTTTGCCGTCTGCTGGCGGACGACAAAGTGACCAGCTATGTCGTCCGCCAGCAGACGGCAATGATTCAAACCTCTTTGTCGTCTGCTGGCGGACGGCATATCTGGACACGTGGCAGCTTCCCAGTGCTGCCTAGCTGGGCTCTTTGCCGTCTGCCAGTGGACGGCAAAGATCTTTGACACTTTGCCGTCCGCTGGCAGATGGCAAAGAGCGCCATTAACCCCCTAACGGCTCTCACGCCACCGCACTGCCGTCAGCTGTCTTTGCCTTCTGCTGGCCTCGGATGGCGGACGGCGTAATCCTTTGTCGTCCGTGTCTAAGAAGCGGACGGCAAAGAAGGCCTTTGGTGGCAAGCGTTCATCAGGACAGTTTGTCGTCCGCTAGCGGACGACAAAGAAGTTTGTCGTCCGTTATCTATGCCTTTGCCGTCCGCCATGGCGGACGGCAAAGAAGCTGATTCCAGTAGTGTAGTTGGCAATATAAGGATTCTCAATGCAATTTACCACACAAAACATATAAATTTCTTCTAGATCAAAATCAAGAAATCTCTCAAGATTAAATTTTGGAATACCCTTAGTTATCCGTTTCATTTCTTCATACCCTAAAAGAAGACTAAGCTCTTTATGATGCTCAAGGGTAATAAAGTTACCACAGTTTTGGGACACGATTTGATCATGAAAGAATTTGATTGGAGATTTAAATGACCACATTGATGACCCACAAGTATAGGGGATCTATCGTAGTCCTTTCGATAAGTAAGAGTGTCAAACCCAACGAGGAGCAGAAGGAAATGACAAGCAGTTTTCAGTAAGGTATTCTCTGCAAGCACTGAAATTATCGGTAACAGATAGTTTTGTGATAAGGTAATTCGTAATGGGTAACAAGTAACAAAAGTAAACAAGGTGCAGCAAGGTGGCCCAATCCTTTTTGAAGCAAAGGACAAGCCTGGACAAACTCTTATATAAAGGAAAGCGCTCCCGAGGACACATGGGAATTATCGTCAAGCTAGTTTTCATCATGCTCATATGATTCGCGTTTGTTATTTTGATAAGTTGATATGTGGGTGGACTGGTGCTTGGGTACTGCCCTTCCTTGGATAAGCATCCCACTTATGATTAACCCCCCTCGCAAGCATCCGCAACTACGAAAGAAGAATTAAGGTAAACCTAACCATAGCATGAAACATATGGATCCAAATCAGCCCCTTGCAAAGCAACGCATAAACTAGGGTTTAAGCTTCTGTCACTCTAGCAACCCATCATCTACTTATTACTTCGCAATGCCTTCCCCTAGGCCCAAACAATGGTGAAGTGTCATGTAGTCGACGTTCACATAACACCACTAGAGGAAAGACAACATACATCTCATCAAAATATCGAACGAATACCAAATTCACATGACTACTTATAACAAGACTTCTCCCATGTCCTCAGGAACAAACTTAACTACTCACATATCATATTCATGTTCATAATCAGAGGGGTATTAATGTCCATAAACGATCTGAATGTATAATCTTCCACCGAATAAACCAACTAGCATCAACTACAAGGAGTAATCAACACTACTAGCAACCCACAGGTACCAATCCAAGGTTTTGAGACAAAGATCAGATACAAGAGATGAACTAGAGTTTGAGAGGAGATGGTGCTGGTGAAGATGTTGATGGAGATTGACCCCCTCCCGATAAGAGGATCGATGGTGATGACGATGGTGACGATTTCCCCCTCCCAGAGGGATGTTTCCCCGGCAGAACAACTCCACCGGAGCCCTAGATTGGTTCCGCCAAGGTTCCGCCTCGAGATGGCGGCGCTTCATCCCGAAAGCTTCCTTCTAATTTTTTCCAGGGCAAAAGACACCTTATACCATAAGATGGGCATCGGGGGGATTCCAGGTGGCCCACGAGGTAGGGGGCGCGCCCAGGGGGTAGGGCGCGCTCTCCACCCTCGTGGACAGTGGGTGGCCCCCCTCTGGTGCTTTCTTAGCCCAACATTTTTAATATATTCCAAAACTGACTTTCATAGAGTTTCAGGACTTTTGGAGTTGTGCAGAATAGGTCTCTAATATTTGCTCCTTTTCCAGCCCAGAATTCCAACTGCCGGCATTCTCCCTCTTCATGTAAGCCTTGTAAAATAAGAGAGAAAAGGCATAAGTATTGTGACATAATGTGTAATAACAGCCCATAATGCAATAAATATCAATATAAAAGCATGATGGAAAATGGACGCATCAACTCCCCCAAGCTTAGACCTCGCTTTTCCTCAAGTGGAAGCCGATATCGAAAAATATGTCCACATGTTAGAGATAGAGGTGTCGAATAAATAAAATACGGACATGGGGGAATCATGATCATTCTTAGAATAACAACATATATATATTCATACGATTTCTTATATTGAAGTAACAATCTATTTACAATGTAAAGTATGAATTAGAAACTTCATTGAAAAAGTAGCAAACTATAATCTCAGTCATTGAAGCAATTGCAATTTATCATAACATCAGAAAGAGTCAATATAAGAGCTTTTCAGCAAGTCCACATAGTCAACTATCATTTAGTCTTTCACAATTGCTAACACTCATGCAATACTTATGGGTATGAAGTTTTAATCGGACACAGAGAAAGATAGGGGCTTATAGTTTTGCCTCCCAACCTTTTACCTCAAGGGTAACGTCAACAATAATGCTTTATGAAAACCCACATCCAATTGGATATATATATATATCAGGATCTTTCCAACACATAGTGCTTGCCAAAGGATAAAGTGTAAAAAGGAAAGGTGAACATCACCAAGACTCTTGTATAAGGTATAAGACAAAAATAAAAGATAGGCCCTTTGCAGAGGGAAGCAGAGGTTATCATGTGCTTTTATGGTTGGACGCACAAAATCTTAATGCAAAATAACGTCACTTTATATTGCCACTTGTGATAGGGACCTTTATTATGCAGTCCGTCGCTTTTATTTCTTCCATATCAAAAGCTCGTATAAAGCTTATTTTCTCCACACTAATAAATTATACATATTTAGAGAGCAATTTTTATTGCTTGCAACAATGGCAACTTACTTGAAGGATCTTACTCAATCCATAGGTAGATATGGTGGACTCTCATGGCAAAACTAGGTTTAAGGATATTTGGAAGCACAAGTAGTATCTCTACTTGGTGCAAAGAATTTGGCTAGCATGAGGGGGAAAGGCAAGCTCAACACATTGGATGATCCATGACAATATAATTTATTTTGGATATAAGAAAACATAACCCATTACGTTGTCTTCCTTGTCCAACATCAACTTTTTAGCATATCATATTTTAATGAGTGCTCACAATCATAAAACATGTCCAAGATAGTATATTTATATGTGAAAACCTCTCTTTCTTTATTACTTCCTATTAATTGCAATGATGACCAAAACTATGTTTGTCAACTCTCAACAACTTTTATTCATCATACTCTTTATATGTGAAGTCATTACTCTCCATAAGATCAATATGATCTCTTTATTTCTTTTTATTCTTTCTTTTTTCTTTTATTCCCTCAAGATCATAGCAAGATAACCAAGCCCTCGAATCAAGAGTGAACTTTATTATATATAGCTCACGGACTCGATTACATAGATAATGATCAACACAAAAACTCAAAGCTAGATCATACAAAACTTTATTCTACTAGATCAAGTTATAACCAAAAGGATCGAACTAAGAAAAATAGTAAAGATAGAAGTGTGATGGTGATACGATACTGGGGCACCTCCCCGAAGCTTGGCAGTTGCCAAGGGGAGTGCCCATACCCATGTGTTTATGTCTCTTTCTTCGGAGGTAGTGATGTGATATTTTTGGCGATGATGACCCTTAGGATATGGTTCTCTTCCTCGAGCTTATTGACTTGCTGCTTAAGATCCATTGTTTCCTTCCGGAGTTTACCCGTGACGGCTAAAGCTTCTTTCACCCATGGATGTTGCATAGTTGCGGGAGAACAAGTAACACTCTTTTTCATATTTTCTTAAGAAAGAAATCTAGCATTGGGAGGGATGAGCGAATTTGGAATTGTTGAGCTCTGGAGTTCCTCCATCATAAATCTGGCTTGGAGACGAGAGGTAAGTTCTTGATCTTCCTCCATGGCATCTATCCTTTTCAAGTCGGCATCCATCTCTTCCTCAGTTGATGGCACAAAGTGATCAGCATCGCTGTTTGCTTTTGGCCACGGTGTCAGGTGAGATACCCGGCTCTCCCCGACTAACTCTTGAGAAGACATCTTGATCTAATCTGTGGCAGGAACAACTCAAACACAAAAACAGAGGTTTTTGTCGTGGTACGATGGTCAAAACCTTCGAGAGATTATGTAATGAATTTTTACCGACCAAAAGAAATATCATGCAAGAAAACGGAGTCCGGAGGGCACATGAGGTGCCCACGAGGCAGGGGCGCGCCCTCCACCCTCATGGATGCCTTGTGTCCTTTCCAGACTACTTCTTTTTCCTATTTTCTTAAGTATTCCAAAACGGAGAAAAATTGATGTTAGAACTATTTTGGAGTCGGTTTACTTACCGTACCTCGTAGCTATTCCTTTTAGGAGTCTGAAACGTTCTGGTAAGTGTCCCTTATGTACTCCTCCGGGGTTACGGTGTCAATAACATTGGTTTCAACATTTATGGGATTACTTGATATATAATGTTTGATTCTTTGACCGTTCACCACCTTCAGATTTGTGCCTTCGAAGTTGTTGATTTTTATGGCACCGGAATGATAGACCTCCTCGATAACGTAAGGACCTTCCCATTTAGAGAGGAGTTTTCCTGCAAAAGATCTTAAACGAGAGTTGTATAACAAAACATAGTCACCTACATTAAACTCACGCTTTTGTATCCTTTTGTCATGCCATCTTTTAACTTTTTCTTTAAACAATTTGGCATTCTCATAGGCCTAGGTTTTCCACTCATCAAGTGACCTAATGTCAAATAGTCTCTTCTCGCCGGCAAGTTTGAAATCATAATTGAGCTCTTTAATGGCCCAATATGCCTTATGTTCTAGTTTGAGAGGTAAGTGACATGCTTTTGCATAAACCATTTTATATGGAGACATACCCATAGGATTTTTATATGCAGTTCATAGGCCCATAATGCATCATCAAGTTTCTTGGACCAATTCTTTCTAGATCTATTAACAGTCTTTTGAAAAATTAATGTAATCTCTCTATTACTCAGTTCTACTTGACCACTAGACTGTGGGTGGTATGGAGATGCAATTCTATGATTAACATCATACTTAGCAAGCATTTTATGAAAAGCACCATGAATAAAATGTGAACCACCATTAGTCATTAAGTATCTAGGGACTCCAAACCTCGGAAAAATAACTTCTTTAAGCATCTTAATAGAGGTGTTATGATCAGCACTACTAGTTGGAATAGCTTCTACCCAATTAGTAATGTAATCAACAGCAACTAAAATATGTGTATACCCATTAGAGCAAGGAAACGGTCCCATATAATCAAAGCCCCAAACATCAAATGGTTCAATAACAAGTGAATAGTTCATAGGCATTTCTTGACGTCTACTAATATTACCAATTCTTTGACATTCATCACAAGACAAGACAAACTAACTGGCATCTTTGAAAATAGTAGGCCAATAAAAACGGATTTCAATACCTTATGTGCAGTTCTATCTCCAGCGTGGTGTCCTCCATAAGCCTCGGAGTGACACTTGCGTAGGATTTGTTCCTGTTCATGCTCAGATACACAACGTCTAATAACACCATCTACTCCTTTATAAAGGTGTGGGTCATCCCAGAAGTAATGTCTCAAATCATAGAAAAACTTTTTCTTTTCACTACAAGAAAAAGACACATCCGTGACATTTTGGACCGAACGAAAAAAAATTCTGTCATACTTATGACACTTCTATGACAATAATTGTGACAAAACACGGTATCATCATAGATGTCGTGGGGTCCTACTTCTATGACAAAAAATCATGACAGAAAATGGGCTTTTCTTCCTGGGCGGGCCGGAGACGCAGCTACATGACATTCTTTGGGCCGTCCATGACGGAAAAAAGCGTGGTAGAAGCGAGGGCGAGGTAGATATCGAGGTGTTCTCGGTTATGGTGGGTGGTCAGGGCCGAGCGATGCGCGTTTCTCTTATACACACATGCGCATGGGTGCGAGGCGTTGGGCTCTAACCGAACCCGAGCGAGGCATTGGGCTCTAACTGAACCCGAGCGATTGCACTGCAGGCTACGCGTTACTGAACCCGAGCGATCGATCAATGGATGTTAACTGAACCCGATCGAGCGATTCCTTCTCTACTGCTGCTCACTGAAGCCAATCGATGCTGCCTCTGGATGAACAGTGAGCATTGCTGGGGGGGTTGGATGAACAGTTCCCGGTGGGGGTGGATGAACATGACCCCATGGTGTTGCCTCTCGATGAACAGTGAGCATTGCTGGGGTTTTTGGATGAACAGTTCCCGGTGGGGGCGGATGAACAAGACCCCGTGATGTTGCCTCTGGATGAACAGGACCCCGATCGATCGAGCCGGTTGGTGCTGGATGAACAGGACCACCACGTGGAGGGCAGGATGAACAGTAGATGGTGGAGGGAAGGATGAACAGTAGCCTATGAAGGGGTGGTTGAACAGGAGCCCGTGGAGAGGGCTGGTTGAACAGTAGCCGGTGGAGTAGCGCGCGGTGGAGGCTGGATGAACAGGAGCCCATGGATGAACAGTCGCAGGTGGAGGCTGGAGAAGATCGACGGTGGATGAACAATAGCTAATGGAGGCTGGAGGGGGTCGACGGTGGAGATGAACAGTATCCCGTGGAGTCCCGTTTTGCGGTATGCCACACCCCTCCCGATGAACAGGACCCCCATTTCGACCGTAGCGCTCCAACGTAAGTCCGTTTCCTCCGTTTTGCGGTACGCCACACCCCTCCCGATCAACAGGACCCCCATTTCGACCGTAGGAAGTCCGTTTCCTCTGTTTTGCGGTACGCCAGACCCCTCCCGATGAACAGGATCCCGTTTCGACCGTGGCCGGTTGAACACAAGATCGTTTCCTCCGTTCTGCGATACGCCATGCCTCGTTTCCATCGGTTGTTCCGTCCAAGCCCTCCCGATGAACACGACGACGCATTCCGTTTCGACCCAGCCGGTTGGCTCCCCATGAACACGACGACGATGCAGTTTCTCCGTTCTGACCCAACCATGTACACGAGCCCTGGCCGTACGTATGCGCGAGTAGGCGTTCGAGACCCTGCCCGTATGTACGTACGTGGCCGTATTTTCTTTCTTGCACACTGGCCGATGTACGTACGTGTACATGCTACGTGCGCGCCTCTACTACGACATGTGCGCGCCTCTACATCGAGCAATATGTACGTACACGTTCGTGACCAGAATGACAACGGTACGTATGCTTCGACCAGGTGGGTTCTGACTGTCAGGCACTTCCTTGCGAGCGAAGATGTAGCTGGTGGGTCCCAACAGTCAGGGGGGTGAATCGTTTTTTTTTGGACGCACTTCCTTGTGTGCGAAGATGTAGCTGGTAGGTCTCAGCAGTCAGGGGGAAACATTTTGTTCGCGAAATACAGTTGCCCGTCCGGTGGGTCCCTGCTGTCAGGTGAAGGAATAATTATTTTGCGCGTAATAAGGAGGCACTTCCTTGCTGCGGCCGTGGACCCAACTGTCAGCCTCTCCTCGTACAGTCCACGTCCGATGGAAGACGTTCCTTGACCACGTTGACCACGCCGCGCCAAGAGCACCAGGGCGGTGGACGACGGTGAGGCCTAGGAAGGGGACAACACGGAGCCGGGGAAGACGCGGCAGTGGAAGCCTGTGTAGAGAGGAGTACGAGGGTTCACTGGTTCGGCTGCGGTGTGAGGCTGCCGTCGCCGCAGGGACTGGCAGCAGTGGGAATAGTAGGGGGCGGTGAGGCCTCTGCGGCAGCACAGTCGGCCACGGGAGGCAGGAGCATGCTGCACGACCGGCGCTGCTTTGGGCGGCTGGAGCAAGAAGACCAGAGGTTGAAGAAGCACTAGGTCGTTGGATGGACATCGTATGGTCACTGTAACTAGAATCGTTCATATTGACTAAGTTGACAAAGCACTGCATCCCCGTCAACTTAGTAGGCCCATAAGTCAGCCACCCACCAAGGTGGATCCCAACTAGCAGGGGGAGTATTCATTTTTTTGTGCGTAATAGGGAGGCACTTCCGGTGGGTCTGAGCTGACAGCGGGGGAAATGTTTTTTCGTGAAATACGGTGGCCTGTCCGGTGGGTCCCAGCAGTCAGGGGGGAAACATTTTTTTTTGCCAAATACGGTGGCCCGTCCGGTGGGTCCCTGCTGCAGGTGGATGAATAATTATTTTCCGTGTAATAAGGAGGCACTTCCTTGCGGCTGCCATGGACCCATCTGTCAGCCTCTCCACGTACAATACTCTTCCGATGAAAGTCGTTCCTTGACCACGTTGACCACGCCGCGCTGAGAGCACCAGGGCGGTGCACGACGGCGAGGCCTAGGAAGGGGACGACGCGGAGCCGAGGAAGACGCGGCAATGGATGCCCACGCGTAGACGAGTATGAGGGTTCGCTGGTTCGCTACGGTGTGAGGTTGGCATCGCCGCAGAATAACAAGGGGTGTGGGTGAGTAGAGGGATGGCCTGGCCAGAGGTAGGAGTAGTAGGGGACGGTGAGGCCTCCGTGACATCGCAGCCGGCCACGGGAGGCAGGAGCACGAGGCACGGCCGGTGCTGCTTTGGGAGGCTGGAGCAAGAAGACCAGAGGTTGAAGAAGCACTACGACCGTTGGATGGACATCGTACGGTCACTGGAGCTAGAATTGTTCATATTGACTAAGTTGACAAAGCCCTCCGTCCCTATCAACTTAGTTGGCCCACAAGTCAGCCTCCCACTATTGTGGGTCCTAGCTAGCAGGGGGTATTCATTTTTTGTGCGTAATAAGGAGGCACTTCCTTGCGTGCGAAGATATAGCTGGTGGGTCTGACCTGTCAGCGATGGGAATGCTTTTCGTGAAATACAGAGGCCCTTCCAGTGGGTCCCAGCTGTCAGGTGGAGGAATCATTATTTTGCGCGTAATAAGGAGGCATTTCCTTGCGTGTGGCTGTGGACCCAGCTGTCAGCCTCTCCACGCACAGTCTACTTCTGATGGTGTCGTTCATTGACCATGTTGACCACTCCGCGCCGAGCGCATCCAAGGTGGTGGACGACGGTGAGGCCCCGGACAGCAACGAGCCGGAGATGGGAAGACGCGGGAGTAGAGTCGCAGACTAAGAGGTGTACGAGGGTTAACTGGTTCTGGTGCGGTGTGGTTCGGCAGTTGGTGGAGAAGAACATGAGGCGTGGAGGGGTGGAGGCGGGAGCAGGTGGTCCCGGTGGCGCTGGAGGAAGAAGAGAGAGATTGAAGATGGATGTCGGTCATTGGATGTAAATCCAACGGCTAACGATGTCAGAATCATTTGTTGACTAAGTAGACAATGACTTGCATTGGCTTCGACCTATTGGCCCACATTTCAGCCTCCAAAAATGTGGCACGTAATCAACCCATTTTTCAGAATTTACAGTCTCTTTTTGCGGGGTAGAATTTACAGTCCATTTGATCTTCTTTTTTGAATTATAGTCCATTAGCTGGGCTGGGTGAACAAATAATGTAGCGTCCATGCGGCCCATTTATGTTTTTCCTAAAAAATTACAGGCCATTTGCACTTTCTCAAAATACACGATTTTACTGGGCTTATTCTAATTATAATGTTGGGGTGGGCGCAACAATGTTATCAAAAATAAACAGGAACTGAGCATTTTGTTATATATATAATAAGTGATTTATTATTACATTGGTCCTTAAATGGACAGACCTTTGCGTTTTCTTCAAAAAAATACATAAATTGGGTTGTCGATGTTTTAGGAGAAATAAAACCTCAGATGGGAGGTCCATAGGCCGGTTTGTATTTTCGACCGACCTATGGACCTCCCGTCCGAGGTCGTGGGTTGCGCATGTTAAAAAAAAGCCTAGACGGGGCAGCCCAAAACCCAGCTGATACTTGTTGCCCCAGTGATAATAAATGATACATGCCAGCTCCCCGGCTTCGTTGTGAATTTATCTCCTATAGTAACTACGTTGAAGCACCTAAAAAATGTAGCTATGTTGACAAACCCGTGGGCCCCAACATCAGTATAGCATTAGGAGGAAGTATTTTTTCGATGAGGCACTTGCTTGCGTACGGCCATAGACCTGGTGGGTCCCGACTGTCCGCCTCTCCACATACAGTCATCTCCAGATTCCCCTCATTTGTTCAGCATGTTCACAACAGCAGACAGCGGCGTCACGGAGAGCGCACAAAGGCGCAGGAGAAGATCCAACCACCTGAGGAAGTGCCTTATTAGTAACGAAACAACTGAACTAGCCTAGTGGCCGAGTGAGACTACCCAACAGCTATTCCGCCCAGGTTCGATTCCACCTGTGCACAGAAAATATCTCCAAAAATTTTGCCTCTGCCTTTATTGACATGTGGGTCCCAATTGTCATCTGCTCACACCATGTCCAACACTTTCCAAAACTTTGTCCCTCGTTTTCTATGTTTTTCGTACACTCGACATTGTGTGGGCATCTTGAAAATAGCATATCTTTTTGACTGTGCATCATATGAAGATGTGCTATGCATGAATGTTGATCAGCATGATGTTAACTGGCTGGTAGTTCCAGTTTCGACCATGAATAAAACTTCCAGCATGATGTTAACACTGTTTGAAAAGGCCGTGTTAATATAAATGCTCTGCCTCTGAAAGTTGTAGTTTCTTATCTGAAACTGAACTTGGAGTTTCTTATCTAAAACTGAAACTTGCAGTTTCTTCTCTGAGAATCACCTGTCAGTGACCGAAAGGCAGGGGAACCTCTCCTCTCCATCATCTCCATTCCAAAACCACCGTCTCGCCTCTCCCTCTTCTCCATTTCAAAACCACCCCTCTCCTCTCCATCGTCTCCATTCCAAAACCACCGTCTCGCCTCTCCATCTTCTCTATTGCAAGACCACCGTATCTCCTCCCATCTTACAAAGCTAGCACCGGACCACTCAGAAGGACATCTATGGAGGGGATGCAACAGCGAATAAGGCAGATCGCCGGCGGCGGCCAGGCAAAGTTAGCCAGGTTGAAGGAGATCCTTAATTGGTTTGACAATGAGTGGGAGATGTCGAGGACGGTGAGGGCCATGTGGCAATGTATGCGAAAGAGCGAGACGACGGCGATGAGGGCGGCGATATACTCCTCGGCGGCAATCACGCCGCAGTCCTTCGAGTTCATCGAGTATCTCCTCTGGGCGATGGAGCAGACAGATTTGCCCGAGGCGAAAGTCAGGCGGAGGTGGTTGGCATACAGGTCGAAGGTCGAGCACCCAGAGGATAACGAATTGATCGAGTACGGTGTGCCATTCGTGAGGGTGCAGAGCCAACCGGAGCCATAGGAGTATTCATTCTCCCACCACAAGAGGAGGTTGGATGGCTCGACGTCGCTTCCCCGCTGTTCTCCACGCTTCCCTCGACGCTCGCCTTGTTTCAACGGCGTTGGTAGGGTTTAAGGTAAGCTTTGCACTAACCTAATCTTCCACCTGCTCATGCTTACAATCAGTGTGACAACTAATAAAAATAATGCTTACAATCAGTCTCTGAGTAGTACGCAAATCACCCTAAAATAGCTCTGGACCTTTGGGTCAAAGTTGTGACATTGTGTACAAATAAATAAAAATAGATTGGTGCTTCTTTCAGAAAAGAGTACACCCCTAGAAAACTGCCAATATAATCTACTAGTATTTTTTAAGTCTAAGCTACTAGTATTTGGTTAGAGGATTTGCTGCCGAGAAAGATCCGTCCACAGTGAGCGCCACACATCCCACTGATGGTGGTGGATGCCAATGCTTAGATGGAGCAGGGTTGGTGTTGGTAATTTTTACTTGGCACCTGGCACTCTGCATATATGCCGGTTCCATCCGTACATTTGTGCAGTTCCACCAAAATGCAGCTGAATAACCCTATTTGCAAAGATAATGAAAAGGCGTGATTACATTATAGTGGCACTAGTTGATGAAACATACACTAATAAACAGAAATCGACCCAAGTCTCCCCGATACACCTTCTGATGAACATTAGTGTACAATGGTAGTACAAGGAGGGGCCTTGAGACATTCAAATCTCTATTTTTGTGCAGATCAAGTAAAATTAAGCATCCTAGTTTGCAGAAACGCTTAAACATTAACAATTGGACTAGTTGATGAAACATACATTAACAAAGAGAAGCACTTTCTTTGTCTACATTGGAAATGAAAAGATAGAGAGGACACTCGCTCTATTTTAACCGTATTATTACTTCATTTTATCAGTGACACTAGGGTTGAGCAGGTGGCAAACGAGGTGTACCGTTGCTACCTCTTGAGCACTGCGTTCGTTTTCCCTTGAAGAGGAAAGGGTGATGCAGTAGAGCAGCATAAGTATTTCCCTCAGTTTTTGAGAACCAACACATCAATCCAGTAGGAGGCCACGCACGAGTCCCTCGCACCTACACAAACAAATAAACTCCTTGCAACCAACATGATAAAGGGGTTGTCAATCCCTTCATGGTCACCTACGAGAGTGAGATCTGATAGATATGATAAGATAATATTTTTGGTATTTTTATGATAAAGAGAAAGAAAGATGCAAGTAAAATAAATGGCAAAGAAAATAACTAAGTATTGGAAGATTAATATGATGGAAAATAGACCCAGGGGCCATAGGTTTCACTAGAGGCTTCTCTCAAGAGCATAAGTATTATAGTGGGTGAACAAATTACTGTTGAGCAATTGACAGAATTGAGCATAGTTATGAGAATATCTAGGTAAGATCATGTATATAGGCATCATGTTCGAGAAAAGTAGACCGGCTCCTGCCTGCATCTACTGCTATTACTCCACACATCGACCGCTATCCAGCATGCATCTAGAGTATTAAGTTCAAGAGAACAGAGTAACGCTTTAAGCAAGATGACATGATGTAGAGGGATAAACTCATGCAATATGATATAAACCCCATCTTGTTATCCTCGATGGCAACAATACAATATGTGCCTTGCTGCCCCTACTGTCACTGGGAAAGGACACCGCAAGATTGAACCCAAAGCTAAGCACTTCTTCCATTGCAAGAAAGATCAATCTAGTAGGCCAAACCAAACTGATAATTCGAAGAGACTTACAAAGATAACCAATCATACATAAAATAATTCAGAGACGATTCAAATATTGTTCATAGATAAACTTGATCATAAACCCACAATTCATCAATCTCAACAAACACACCGCAAAAGAAGATTACATCGAATGGATCTCCAGAAGAGAGGGGGAGAACTTTGTATTGAGATCCAAAAAGAGAGAAGAAGCCATCTAGCTAATAACTATGGACCCGTAGGTCTGAAGTAAACTACTCACACTTCATCGGAGAGGCTATGGTGTTGATGTACAAGCCCTCCGTGATCGATACCCCCTCCGGCGGAGCTCCGGAAAAGGCCCCAAGATGGGATCTCGTGGATACAGAAAGTTACGGCGGTGGAATTAGGGTTTTGGCTCCGTATCTGGTAGTTTGGGGGTACGTAGATATATAGGAGGAAGGAGTACGTTGGTGGAGCAACATGGGCCCCACGAGGGTGGAGGACGCGCCTGGGGGTAGGCGTGCCCCCCTACTTCGTGCCTTCCTGGTTGATTGCTTGACGTAGAGTCCAAGTCCTCTAGATCATGTTCGTTCCAAAAATCACGTTCCTGAAGGTTTCATTCCGTTTGGACTCCGTTTGATATTCTTTTTCTACGAAACCCTAAAATAGGCCTCTGGTTAGTACGTTAGTCCCAAAAATAATATAAAAGTGTATAATAAAGCCTAATAATGTCCAAAACATGATATAATATAGCATGGAACAATCAAAAATTATAGATACGTTGGAGACATATCAAGCATCCCCAAGCTTCATTCTTGCTCGTCCTCGAGTAGGTAAATGATAAAAACAGAATTTTTGATGTGGAATGCTACTTGGCATAATTTCAATGTAATTCTCTTAATTGTGGTATGAATATTCAGGTCCAAAAGATTCAAGACAAAATTTTAATATTGACATAGAAATAATAATACTTCAAGCATACTAACTAAGCAATTATGTCTCTTCAAAATAACAGGGCCAAAGAAAGTTATCCCTACAAAATCATATAGTCCGGCTATGCTCCTTCTTCACCACACAAAGTATTCAAATCATGCACAACCCCGATGACGAGCCAAGCAATTGTTTCATACTTTTAGTGTTCTCAAACTTTTTCAATCTTCACGCAATACATGAGCGTGAGCCGACATAGCACTATAGGTGGAATAGAATGGTGGTTGTGGAAAAGATAAAAAGGTAAGATAGTCTCACATCAACTAGGCGTATCAACAGGCTATGGAGATGCCCATTAATAGATATCAATGTGAGTGAGTAGGGATTTCTATGCAACGGATGCACTAGAGCTATAAATGTATGAAAGCTCAAAAAAAGAAACTAAGTGGGGGTGCATCCAACTTGCTTGCTCACGAAGACCTAGGGCATTTGAAGAAGCCCATCGTTGGAATATACAAGCCAAGTTCTATAATGAAAAATTCCCACTAGTATATGAAAGTGATAGCATAAGAGACTCTATATCATGAAGATCATGGTGCTACTTTGAAGCACAAGTGTGGAAAAAAGGATAGTAGTATTGCCCCTTATTATTTATATTTTTTGGGGGCCTTCTTTTTTTGGCCTTTCTCTTTTTTTTATTGGGACAATACTCTATGAATGATGATCATAACACTTCTATTTATTTACAACTCAATGATTACAACTTGATACTAGAACAAAGTATGACTCTATATGAATGCCTCCGGCGGTGTACCAGGATAGCAATGATGCATGAGTGACTTATATGAAAGAATTATGAACGGTGGCTTTGCCACAACTAAAATGTCAACTACATGATCATGCGAAGCAATATGACAATGATGGAGCGTGTCATAGTAAACGGAACGGTGGAAAGTTGCATGGCAATGTATCTCGGAATGGCTATGGAAATGCCATAATAGGTAGGTATGGTGGCTGTTTTGAGGAAGGTATATGGTGGGTGTATGATACTGCTACCTCTTGAGCACTGCATTGGATTTCCCCGAAGAGGAAAGGATGATATAGCAAAGTAGCGTAAGTATTTCCCTCAGTTTTTGAGAACCAAGGTATCAATCAAGTAGGAGGCTACGCGCGAGTCCCTCATACCTGCAAAAAGCAAATAGCTCCTCGCAACCAACGCGATAAGGGGTTGTCAATCCCTTCACGGTCACTTACGAGAGTGAGATCTGATAGATATGATAAGATAATATTTTTGGTATTTTTATGATAAAGATGCAAAGTAAAATAAAAGCAAAGTAAAAAAGCAAAGGAAATAACTAAGTATTGGAAGATTATTATGATGAAGATAGACCCGTGGGCCATAGGTTTCACTAGTGGCTTCTCTCAAGAGCATAGGTATTCTAAGGTGGGTGAACGAATTACTGTTGAGCAATTGACAGAATTGAACATAGTTATGAGAATATCTAGGTATGATCATGTATATAGGCATCACGTCCGAGACAAGTAGACCAACTCATGCCTGCATCTACTACTATTACTCCACTCATCGACCGTTATCCAGCATGCATCTAGAGTATTAAGTTAATGAAAATAGAGTAACGCCTTAAGCAAGATGACATGATGTAGAGGGATAAACTCATGCAATATGATAAAAAACCATCTTGTTATCCTCGATGGCAACAATACAATACATGCCTTGCTGCCCCTACTGTCACTGGGAAAGGACACCGCAAGATTGAACCCAAAGCTAAGCACTTCTCCCATTGCAAGAAAGATCAATCTAGTAGGCCAAACCAAACTAATAATTCGAAGAGACTTGCAAAGATAACCAATCATACATAAAAGAATTCAGAGAAAATTCAAATGTTGTTCATAAATAGACTTGATCATAAACCCACAATTCATCGGTCTCAACAAACACACCGCAAAAAGAAGATTACATCGAATAGTTCTCCACAAGAGAGGGGGAGAACATTGTATTGAGATCCAAAAAGAGAGAAGAAGCCATCTAGCTAATAACTATGGACCCGAAGGTCTGAGGTAAATTACTCACACTTCATCGGAGAGGCTATGGTGTTGATGTAGAAGCCCTCCGTGATGGATACCCCCTCCGGCGGAGCTCCGGAACAGGCCCCAAGATGGGATCTCGTGGATACAGGAAGTTACGACGGTGGAATTAGGGTTTTGGCTCCGTATCTGATCGTTTGGGGGTACGTAGGTATATATAGGAGGAAGGAGTACGTCGGTGGAGCAACAGGGGGCCCACGCGGGTGGAGGGCGCGCCCCCTACCTCGTGGCTCCCTGCTTTATTTCTTGACATAGGGTCCAAGTCTCCTGGATCATGTTCGGCGAGAAAATCACGTTCCCGAAGGTTTCATTCTGTTTGGAATCCGTTTGATATTCCTTTTCTTCCAACCCCTATAATAGGCAAAAAAAACAGCAATTCTGGGTTGGGCCTTCATTTAATAGGTTAGTCCCAAAAATAATATAAAACTGGACAATAAAGCCCAATAATGTCCAAAATAGTAGATAATATAGCATGGAGCAATCAAAAATTATAGATACGTTGGAGACGTATCAAGCATCCCCAAGCTTAATTCCTGCTCGTCCTCGAGTAGGTAAATGATGAAAACAGAATTTTTGATGTGGAATGCTACTTGGCATAATTTTAATGTAATTCTTCTTAATTGCGGTATGATTATTCAGATCCGAAAGATTCAATTTAAAAGTTCATATTGACATAAAAATAATAATACTTCAAGCATACTAATAAAGCAATCATGTCTTCTCAAAATATAATGGCCAAAGAAAGTTATCCCTACAAAATTATATAGTCTGGCTATGCTCTATCTTCACCACACAAAGTATTTAAATCATGCACAACCCCGATGACAAGCCAAGCAATTGTTTCATACTTTTGACATTCTCAAAACTTTTTCAATCTTCACGCAATACATGAGCGTGAGCCATGGATATAGCACTATATGTGGAATAGAATGGTGGTTGTGGAGAAGACAAAAAGGGAGAAGATAGTCTCACATCAACTAGGCGTATCAACGGGCTATGGAGATGCCCATCAATAGATATCAATGTGAGTGAGTAGGGATTGCCATGCAATGGATGCACTAGATCTATAAGTATATGAAAGCTCAACAAAAGAAACTAAGTGGGTGTGCATCAACCTCGCTTGCTCACGAAGACCTAGGGAAATTTTGAGAAAGCCCATCATTGGAATATACAAGCCAAGTTCTATAATGAAAAATTCCCACTAGTATATGAAAGTGATGAAATGAGAGACTCTCTTCTATGAATATCATGGTGCTACTTTGAAGCACAAGTGTGGTAAAAGGATAGTAGCATTGCCCCTTCTCTCTTTTTCTCTCATTTTTTTTCTTTTTTTATTTGGGCCTTTTTTATGGCCTCTTTTCTCTTTTTTTTTATTTTTCGTCCGGAGTCTCATCCCGACTTGTGGGGGAATCATAGTCTCCATCATCCTTTCCTCACTTGGGACAATGCTCTAATAATGATGATCATCACACTTTTATTTTCTTACAACTCAACAATTACAACTCGATACTTAGAACAAAATATGACTCTATATGAATGCCTCTGGCGGTGTAGCGGGATATGCAATGACTCATGAGTGACATGTATGAAAGAATTATGAACGATGGCTTTGCCACAAATACGATGTCAACTACATGATCATGCTAAGCAATATGACAATGATGGAGTGTGTCATAATAAATGGAACGGTGGAAAGTTGCATGGCAATATATCTCGGAATGGCTATGGAAATGCCATAATAGGTAGGTATGGTGGCTGTTTTGAGGAAGGTATATGGTGGGTGTATGATACCGTCGAAAGGTGCGCGGTATTAGAGACGCTAGCAATGGTGGAAGGGAGAGAGTGCGTATAATCCATGGACTCAACATTAGTCATAAAGAACTCATATACTTATTGCAAAAATCTACAAGTTATCAAAGCAAAGTATTACACGCATGCTCCTAGGGGGATAGATTGGTAGGAAAAGACCATCGCTCGTCCCCGACCGCCACTCATAAGGAAGACAATCAATAAATAAATCATGCTCCGACTTCATCACATAACGGTTCACCATATGTGCATGCTACGGGAATCACAAACTTTAACACAAGTATGTATCAAATTCACAACTACTCAAGTAGCACAACTTTAATATCACCATCTTCATATCTCAAAACAATTATCAAGCATCAAACTTCTCATAGTATTCAACACACTCATAAGAAAGTTTTTACTATTCTTGAATACCAAGCATATTAGGATTATTTAAGCAAATTACCATGATAGTTAAGACTCTAAAGATAATCAAAGTGAAGCATGAGAGATCAATAGTTTCTATAAAACAAATCCACCACCGTGCTCTAAAAGATATAAGTGAAGTACTAGAGCAAAACTATATAACTCAAAAGATATAAGCGAAGCACATAGAGTATTCTAACAAATTCCAAATCATGTATGGCTCTCTCAAAAGGTGTGTACAGCAAGGATGATTATGGTAAACTAACAAATAAAGACTCAAATAATACAAGACGCTCCAAGCAAAACACATATCATGTGATGAATAAAAATATAGCTCCAAGTAAAGTTACCGATAGAAGTAGACGAAAGAGGGGATGCCTTCCGGGGCATCCCCAAGCTTTGGCTTTTAGGTGTCCTTAGATTATCTTGGGGGTGCCATGGGCATACCCAACCTTGCAACTCCTTGTTCCATAATCCATCAAATCTTTACCCAAAACTTGAAAACTTCACAACACAAAACTTAAAGTAGAAAATCTCGTGAGCTCCGTTAGCGAAAGAAAACAAAAGACCACTTCAATGTACTGTAATGAACTCATTATTTATTTATATTTGTGTTAAACCTACTGTATTCCAACTTCTCTATGGTTTATAAACTATTTTACTAGCCATAGATTCATCAAAATAAGCAAACAACACATGAAAAACTGAATCTGTCAAAAACAGAACAGTCTGTAGTAATCTGTAGCTAGCGCAAGATCTGTAACCCCAAAAATTCTAAAATAAATTGCTGGACGTGATGAATTTATCTATTAATCATCTGCAAAAAGAATTAACTAAATATCACTTTCCAAATAAAAATGGCAGCAGTTCTCGTGAGCGCTAAAGTTTCTGTTTTTTACAGCAAGATATCAAGACTTTTCCCAAGTCTTCCCAACGGTTCTACTTGGCACAAACACTAATTAAACAAAAAAAACATAACCAAAACAGAGGCTAGATAAATTATTTATTACTAAACAGGATCAAAAGCAAGGAATAAAAATAAAATTTGGTTGCCTCCCAACAAGCGCTATCGTTTAACGCCCCTAGCTAGGCATAAAAAGCAAGGATAGATCTAGGTATTGCCATCTTTGGTAGGCAATCCATAAGTGGCTCTCATAATAGATTCATAAGGTAATTTAATTTTCTTTCTAGGAAAGTGTTCCATGCCTTTCCTTAACGGAAATTTGAATCTAATATTTCCTTCCTTCATATCAACAATTGCATCAATCGTTCTAAGGAATGGTCTACCAAGAATAATAGGACATGAAGGATTGCAATATTGCAATCTATGTCAAGAATGATAAAATCTACGGGCACATAATTCCTATTTGCAACAATAAGAACATCATTAATTCTTCCCATAGGTTTCTTAATAGTGGAATCCGCAAGGTGCAAGTTTAGAGAGCAATCATCAAAATCACGGAAACCTAACAAATCACACAAAGTCTTTGGAATCATGGAGACACTAGCACCCAAATCACATAAAGCATAGAAATCATGATCTTTAATCTTAATTTTAATAGTTGGTTCCCACTCATCATAAAGTTTTCTAGGGATAGACACTTCCAATTCAAGTTTTTCTTCATAAGATTGCATCAAGGCATCAACGATATGTTTAGTAAACGCTTTATTCTGACTATAAGCATGAGGAGAATTTAGCACAGATTGCAACAAGGAAATACAATCAATCAAAGAGCAAGACGTGCCAAGGAAACCGCCTCGCATGACACGCTGAGGTGGGATAATAAAACGACTCGGATAAAGGCTTTGCCGTGGTGTGTCACGCTACGGAATACGTCAGCATATTAGATTTGTGTAAATATTATTCTCTCTATGGCAATATGTGGAAACTTATTTTGCAGAGTCGGACACTATCTTTGTGTTCAAAATCTTCTATGAAGTACTTGGAGGAGGAACCCGCCTTGCAATGCCGAAGACAATCTGCACGCCGGACTCGTCGTCATTGAAGCCTGGTTCAGGGGCTACTGAGGGAGTCCTGGATTAGGGGGTGTCCGGATGGCCAGACTATACCTTCAGCCGGACTCCTGGACTATGAAGATACAAGATTGAAGACTTCGTCCCGTGTCCGGGAGGGACTTTCCTTGGCGTGGAAGGCAACCTTGGCGATACGGATATGCAGATCTCCTACCATTGTAACCGACTCTATGTAACCCTAACCCTATCTGGTGTCTATATAAACCGGAGGGTTTTAGTCCATAGGACAACATACACATCAACAATCATACCACAGGCTAGCTTCTAGGGTTTAGCCTCTCCGATCTCGTGGTAGATCTACTCTTGTACTACCCATATCATCAATATTAATCAAGCAGGATGTAGGGTTTTACCTCCATCGAGAGGGCCCGAACCTGGGTAAAACTTCGTGTCCCTTGCCTCCTGTTACCATCCGGCCTAGACGCACAGTTCGGGACCCCCTACCCGAGATCCGCCGGTTTTGACACCGACATTGGTGCTTTCATTGAGAGTTCCTCTGTGTCATCGCCGTCAGGCTCGATGGCTCCTACGATCATCAATAGCGATGCAGTCCAGGGTGAGACCTTCCTCCCCAGACAGATCTTCGTCTTCGGTGGCTTCGCACTGCGGGCCAATTCACTTGGCCGTCTGGAGCAGATCGAAAGCTACGCCCCTGGCCATCAGGTCAGATTTGGAAGTTTAAACTACACGGCTGACATCCGCGGGGACTTGATCTTCGACGGATTCGAGCCACTTCCAAGCACGCCGCACTGCCCCGACGAGCATGATCTAGCTCTGCCGCTGAACAGTGCCCTGGAGGCCGCACCCGCATCAGCTTCGACCCTTAATTCGGAGCCAACTGCGTCGATCGAGGATGGGCGGTTGGATGCCACCTCGGGGACCGCGGTCTCAACGGCGATTGAGCCGAACACTAGCCCCGTACTCTGCAAGACTCGTGACTCCAAGGAGCCGGACTCCTCTCCGGACTCCGAACCCTCCGTGCCCCTGCCGATCGAATCCGATTGGGTGCCGATCATGGAGTTTACTGCCGCGGACATCTTTCAGCACTTGCCTTTCGGCAATATCCTGAAGACACTGAAGTCTCTCTCTTTATCAGGAGAGCCCTGGCCGGACTACGGTCAGCAAGGTTGGGATTCGGACGATGAAGAAATTCAAAGCCCACCCACCACCCACTTTGTAGCCACTATCGACAACTTAACCGACATGCTCGACTTCGACTCCGAAGACATCGGCGGTATTGACGCTGATGAAGGAGACAATGAAGAACCAGCGCCTATCAGGCCCTGGAAAGCCACCTCGTCATATGACATATACATGGTGGATACCCCAAAAGAAGGAGATGGCGATGGAACATCGGAGGATGACCCCTCCAAGAAACAGCCTAAGCGCCAGCGTCAGCGGCGCCGCTCAAAATCCCGCCAAAACAAATACGGTGATTCCAGCACGGGAGATAATAATACTACGGAAAGTGCCGAAGAAAACCCCCTCCAGCAAGAATTAGCACAGGAGGATGGAGAAACTAACCCTCATGAGAGAGCGGCAGACAGAGAGGTCGAGGACGATAATTATATGCCTCCCTCCGAAGACGAGGCAAGCCTCGATGACGACGAATTCGTCGTGCCAGAGGATCCCGTCGAGCAAGAGCGTTTTCAATGTAGGCTTATGGCCACGGCAAGAAACCTCAAGAAAAAACAGCAACAGCTCAGAGCTGATCAAGATTTTCTAGTCGACAGATGGACTGAAGTCCTTGCGGCTGAAGAGCATAAACTCGAACGCCCCTCCAAGAGCTACCCAAAGCGCAGGTTGCTACCCCGATTAGAGGAGGAAGCACTTGATGCGGCCGACCGGCCACCTCATGGCCGTGACAGAGAGGCCTCTCGGCCCTACACTCAAGCCGCACCCCGTACCAAGGCACGGGAATTTGCGCCAGACTTACGAGATATGTTGGAGGACAAGGCAAGGCAAACAAGATAGATCTACGGATCGCGGGGCGCCCCACGGCTCGAGACAGTAACCGTCACGCCGGCCACAAATTCGGTAGGGCCGAACACAGTAGACAAAGCTCATCAGAGCTACGTCATGATATAGCCCAGTACAGAGGCGCCGCACACCCACTATGCTTCACAGACGAAATAATGGATCATCAAATCCCCGAGGGTTTCAAACCCGTAAATATCGAATCATATGATGGCACAACAAATCCCGCGGTATGGATCGAGGATTATCTCCTTCATATCCACATGGCCCGCGGCGATGATTTCCACGCCATCAAATACCTCCCACTCAAGCTTAAAGGACCAGCTCGGCATTGGCTTAACAGCTTGCCAACAGGATCAATTAGTTGTTGGGAGGACCTGGAAGCCGCATTCCTCGACAATTTCCAGGGCACTTATGTGCGACCCCCAGACGCCGATGACCTAAGTCACGTAATTCAGCAGCCAGAGGAATCGGCCAGGCAATTCTGGACACGGTTCCTAACAAAGAAAAATCAAATACTCGACTGTCCGGACGCTGAGGCCCTAGCAGCCTTCAAGCACAATACCCGTGACGAGTGGCTGGCCCGGCACCTTGGACAGGAAAAGCCGAAATCTATGGCAGCACTCACGACACTCATGACCCGCTTTTGCATGGGAGAAGACAGCTGGCTTGCTCGTAGCAACAATATGACCAAGAACCCTGGTAATTCGGACACCAGGGACAGTAGTGGCAGGTCGCGTCGCAACAAGCAGAAGCGTCGCATTAACGTTGACAATGCTGAGGATACGGCAGTTAATGCCGGATTCAGAGGCTCTAAATCCGGTCAACGGAAAAAGCCATTCAAAAGGAATCCTAGGGGCCCGTCCAGTTTGGACCGAATACTCGACCGCTTGTGCCAGATACATGGTACCCCCGAAAAGCCGACCAATCACACCAACAGGGATTGTTGGGTGTTCAAGCAGGCAGGCAAGTTAAACGCCGAAAATGAAGACAAGGGGCTGCATAGCGATGCCGACGAGGAGCCCCGGCCGCCGAACAATAGTGGACAGAAGGGTTTTCCCCACAAGTGCGGATGGTGAACATGATATACGCAACCCACATCCCCAAAAGGGAGCGGAAGCGCGCATTAAGGGACGTATACGCAGTAGAGCCAGTCGCCCCAAAGTTCAACCCATGGTCCTCCTGCCCGATCACCTTTGATCGAAGGGACCATCCCACTAGCATCCGTCATGGCGGATTCACCACATTGGTTCTAGACCCAATTATTGACGGATTTCATCTCACTAGAGTCCTTATGGACGGCGGCAGCAGCCTGAACCTGCTTTACCAGGATACAGTGCGGAAAATGGGCATAGATCCCTCGAGGATTAAGCCCACCAAAACGACCTTTAAAGGCGTAATACCAAGTGTAGAGGCCAACTGTACAGGCTCAGTCACACTTGAAGTGGTCTTCGGATCTCCGGATAATTTCTAAAGCGAGGAGTTAATCTTTGACATAGTCCCGTTCCGCAGTGGTTATCACGCACTGCTCGGGCGAACCGCATTCGCCAAGTTCAATGCGGTACTGCACTACGCATACCTTAAGCTCAAGATGCCAGGCCCTCGAGGAGTAATTACGGTCAATGGAAACACCGAACGCTCCCTCCGAATGGAGGAGCACACGGCGGCCCTTGCAGCGGAAGTACAAAGCAGCCTCTCCAGGCAGTTCTCCAGTCCGGCCACTAAATGACCGGACACTGTCAAGCGCGCCCTGGAGTAACCTACAACAAGACCGCCTGGCACGATCCGAGCAGGCGCAACAATGCGGCCCCAACCCCAACCCTCGCAAAAAGGCGACGCCAATACTTCGCGTACATAACTACGCTCTAGAGATACCATGGGTACAGGGGGAGGGGCACCATCACGGCACGCCCGAAACACGGCTTAAACCGTACCAGGGGCTGCCAATTTTTTAATTTTCTCTTACTTTCAGGACTCCATCCTTCGGAAGGCCTGTTCGGCAGTTCAATTGCCGCACAAACGATGCAAGAACCAGGGAAGCAGACAAGCCACGCCGCATTACGGAACTCCCAGGTGGTCTCTATCACGAGCAGTATACCTGTTCCCCATACTATTCCGCAGCTTGCCCCTGGAACGGACATGTTAACTAGTCCAACCTTTCACTTATCACATTATTTGTATCGTTCTGCTTTGATCGCAGCCCTTTTTAATAAACAATGCATAGCTTTTGTCTATTTTTGCATTATCTTTTTTCTTTATATGTTCCTTAACGACATGTTGCACCCGTACACGTTGGTACGGCCAAAATACGCCAGGGGCTTTAGTACCCCTCAATATGGTGTGAGAAGTCCGAACACTTTAACAAGTGCGGCACCCCGAACTTATAGCATTATATGCATCGGCTCCGAATCATGTCTTGGGTAGTTGGGTTTGCCCGGCTCCTATGTTTTGGTGCCTTACGTTCCGCTATATCGGCTAAGGTAGCACTAGGACAACCACTGCGATTGTGCCCCAGTTGAGCTGGGTCGAGCACCTCAGTGAAGAAAGCTAAAACTGACTGTCATGATGAAGCAAGAGCTGGTCGCTGTTTGAGAGGTTTTTCGAGTACCTAAAGACTTATGCCGCTTAGGGCGTGGAGCCGGCTCTGTTCGGCCAAGGTGTGGATAGCGCCCCGAACTCGGTCTTCCGAATACCAAGGGCTTCGCCGAAATTTAAAATTATAGAATTCTATGGCTAAGTGAGAGTGTTCACGCATTATAGTCCGATTGCCTTGTTCGTTGGGCTGAGCGCCTCCCTCGAAGGACCCAAACATGGGAAAAAGAGCGCTCAGGTTTATCCCCGAACACCCCGGCACTAGCGGCACGGGGGCAGACAACGACTCGCCATCTCTCAGAATTGATAAACAGCCGCACAGAAGGTAATATTTTAAATTCCAACAGCATTGCTTAGCGCATTTGAACAAGTTTTCAGCGCACAGGACAAAACGAGCAAGTTTCACTCAAAAAATACATCCCTAGAACATTCATCCACCACAAGGCAGGCACCCTTCAGAACATCCTTATAGTAATTCTCAGGCTTGCGATGCTCTTTCCCCGACGGTGGCCCGTCCTTAACAAGCTTCTCAGCATCCAGCTTGCCCCAGTGCACCTTAGCACGGGCAAGGGCCCTACGGGCACCTTCAATGCAGACGGAGTGCTTGATGACTTCGAGCCTTGGACAGGCCTCCACCAGCCGCCGCACCAGCCCGAAATAGCTCCCAGGCAGAGCCCCTCCAGGCCACAGCCGAACTATGAGGCCCTTCATGGCCTGTTCGGCCGCCTTGTGGAGCTCGGCCAGTTGCTTCAGCTGGTCGCTCAGGGGCACGGGGTGTCCGGCCTCAGCATACTGAGACCAGAACACCTTCTCTGTCGAGCTGCCCTCCTCGGCTCGATAGAATGCGGCGGCATCGGACACACTCCGGGGAAGATCTGTGAACGCTCCTGGAGAGCTCCGGATTCGGGTAAGTAACAAGTAACTCACGTTTATGTGTTTGCTTTGCATAAAGAATGCCTTACCCGCCGCTATCTTCTTCACCTCATCCAACTCCTGGAGGGTCTTCTGGGATTCGGCCTTGGCAGACTTGGCATTTTCAATAGTCACCGCGAGCTCGGACGCTCGCGTCTTTGAGTGAAGCTCCAAACTCTCATGTTTTTCCATGAGAGCCTGGAGCTCTTATTGCACCTTGCCAACCTCGGCCTCATACTTCTCCCGCTCGGTGCGCTCCGTGGCCGCCCTCTTCTCGGCCTCGACCAGCGCTTTCTTAAGGGTCGCCACCTCAGACGTGGCCCCTACAATAGCCACGATAATCCTGTCATTTTTTGCAATTGCACCTTTATATATATATATATATATATATATATATATTTAAACAAGGTATTTCTTACCTTCATTGTCCTCGAGCTGCTTCTTGGCACGCCCGAGCTCTTGCTCGGACCGCTCGAGGTTCTGCTTTAGCGTGTCCACTTCCGTAGTCAGTGCGGCGGACGCAAGCAGAGAAGCCTGTATACGCATATTGACTCCTTTTTGTTAGACTCCTGCAAATTTTATTTGATCCTCTATTTGGCTTTTCTTCCCGAACGCCAAACAGAGCATCAGGGGCTACTGTCTATGCGGTAATATTATTTACACATTCTTTACTTACCTCAAAGCCTATTAAAAGGCTAGTACAAGCTTCAGTCAGTCCGCTCTTGGCGGACTGAACCTTCTGGATCACCGAACTCATAATAGTGCGGTGCCCCTCGTCGATGGAGGCGCCTTGGAGCACCTCCAACAGATTGTCCGGCGCCTCCGGTTGGACGGGGGTCGCTGGCACAGTGGGCTGGCTCCTCTTGGAAGGAGGTCGCCCGCCGGACTCTGGAACCTTTGAAGGTTCCGGAGCAGTGTCCGGCCTAGAGCCAGACTTGGAGCCCTGGGGGGTTTCATCCCCTTTACTCTTGGAGTCCGGGAGGTCGCCTTGCGGCACCTCCAGGACCACCTCCTCTCGGCTTGGAACCTGTTGGGACAACACTTCGGTGTCATTCGTAGGGCGGGGGGAGGAAGCCGTCGGAAGCGAGTTCACATCCGACGAGTCTAGTGAGCCGCTCGACGACGCGTCGAGCCGGTCTTTGGGTGGGCTGCATAAACATATTCGACATAAGGGAAAGTTGTGCAATAAATGAATACTATGAATTACTCTGGTATCCGGATACTTACGATTTTGCCAGGGGCTTGGCCCTGGGCAGCTACTCCTCTCCGCCATCGTCGGCGTCGGTGGAGTAGTCCGGAGGAAGGGTTTCCCCTTCTTGGACCCTCCGGCCTCCCCAGAGAGGGCGGCCTTCCTTTTCTTCTCTCCTCCCGCTGGAGGGGGAGAGGTCTCTTCTTCTTCCTCCTCGTCTTCACGGGAGGAATGCGCCTCGGAACCGTCGGATGATGGATCCGACACCTCCTGGCGCCGGGCACTCTTTTGAGTCCCCATGGCCTTTTTTGCGGCCTTCTTCTCCGGCACCACATAGGGTGCCGGAACCAGCAGCTTCGCCAAGCGAGCGTCCGCTGGGCCTTCGGGCAAAGGAGCCGGACAGTTGATCTGTCCGGACGTCACCTGCCAATCCTGTCAAAGGTAAGGGAGCTTAGATCCCGCATGGAGTCAAACTATGAAAAACTGATGCCCTGTAAAAGGAAAATACAGCTTACGGCGAGAGTGTGACGCTGCGCACTGAATCCGTGATCCTCCGTAGCGGATGCGGGAGCCTCGGCGCCCTTGAAAAGCACCTTCCAGGCATCTTCGTATGTCGTGTCAAAGAGCCTGCTCAGAGTTTGGTGCCGCGTCGGGTCGAACTCCCACAGGTTGAAAGCCCGTTGTTGACACGGGAGGATCAAGCGGATGAGCATAACCTGGACTACGTTGACAAGTTTGAGCTTCTTGTCCACCAGGGTTTGGACGCATGTTTGGAGTCCGGTCCGCTCTCCTTTTTTACCCCACGACAGGCCCATCTCCTTCCAGGAGGTGAGCCGCGTAGGGGGTCCGGATCAACACTCGGGGGTGCGACCCATTCGGCGTCGCGCGGCTCGGTGATGTAAAACCACCCCGATTGCCACCCCTTCAGGGTCTCCACAAAGGAGCCCTCGAGCCATAGGAAGTTGTCCATCTTGCCCACCATGGCGCCTCCGCACTCCGCCTGGTTGCCGTGCACCACCTTTGGCTTGACATTGAAAGTCTTGAGCCATAGGCCGAAATGGGGGCGGATGCGGAGGAAAGCCTCGCACACGACGATAAATGCCAAGATGTTGAGGACAAAGTTCAGGGCCAGATCGTGGAAATCCAGGCCATAGTAGAACATGAGCCCCCGGACGAATGGGTGGAGAGGGAAGCCCAGTCCGCGGAGGAAATGGGGGAGGAACACCACCCTCTCATGGGGCCTAGGGGTGGGGATGAGCTGCCCCTTTCCGGGAAGCCGGTACGCAATGTCGTTAGACAGGTATCCGGCCTTCCTCAGCTTTTTGATGTGTCCCTCCATGACGGAGGAGACCATCCACTTGCCTCCCGCTCCGGACATGGCTGGAGCAGGTTGAGGTGGGGAGTGCGGACTTGGGCGCTGGAGCTCGAGTGCGCAAGAATGGATAGGTGAAGGAGGAAGAAGGCGTAGGTGAAAAGGTGGATCCTTATCCCCTTATATGGGTGGACGCAACTACATGTCCCCACCAGCCTGGTAAAACTCGCTTATCTCCAAGCGCCGTAATCAATGGCGCGGTTGGGTTACCCACGCCCGTATTGATGAGAATCCCGGGATAAGGGGACACGATCTCTGCTTTAACAAGACGTGCCAAGGAAACCGCCTCGCATGACGCGCTGAGGTGGGATAATAAAACGACTCGGATAAAGGCTTTGCCGTGGTGTGTCACGCTACGGAATACGTCAGCATATTAGATTTGTGTAAATATTATTCTCTCTATGGCAATATGTGGAAACTTATTTTGCAGAGTCGGACACTATCTTTGTGTTCAAAATCTTCTATGAAGTACTTGGAGGAGGAACCCGCCTTGCAATGCCGAAGACAATCTGCACGCCGGACTCGTCGTCATTGAAGCCTGGTTCAGGGGCTACTGAGGGAGTCCTGGATTAGGGGGTGTCCGGATGGCCAGACTATACCTTCAGCCGGACTCCTGGACTATGAAGATACAAGATTGAAGACTTCGTCCCGTGTCCGGGAGGGACTTTCCTTGGCGTGGAAGGCAAGCTTGGCGATACGGATATGCAGATCTCCTACCATTGTAACCGACTCTATGTAACCCTAACCCTATCCGGTGTCTATATAAACCGGAGGGTTTTAGTCCATAGGACAACATACACATCAACAATCATACCATAGGCTAGCTTCTAGGGTTTAGCCTCTCCGATCTCGTGGTATATCTACTCTTGTACTACCCATATCATCAATATTAATCAAGCAGGACGTAGGGTTTTACCTCCATCGAGAGGGCCCGAACCTGGGTAAAACTTCGTGTCCCTTGCCTCCTGTTACCATCCGGCCTAGACGCATAGTTCGGGACCCCCTACCTGAGATCCGCCGGTTTTGACACCGACATGGCTCTTTCAGTCCCTATCTTCCCCCTGATGTTTCTATGGTGGCATTTGGGTTGTAATCCAAACTTGGTCGAGCTGGTGCTGCGTCCCCCTACCTACCTAGCTTATGTGGCGAACTTGTCTCCTGCTAGTACTCAGTCCGTTCTAGTAGTAGTTGCATAACTGCCCGTTTACACTGAGATGTTGTTAGATAATGGTTCTCTATGGTTGGGTTTCTTTAATGAAATCGGAGGGAATCCCCTCTTTTGATATATAAAAAAATAGTGGCACTAGCGGTGCCAAAACATTGCCTCAAATTAATAGTGCCACTAGATTAAGGTGCAAAATAATAACATTACTTCTTTATCATGGCAGTGTCAAAATAGTAGCACAAGAGCAGGATCAACATGCAGGATCTTTGCAAACGGTCAGACCAAAAAGGAACATACCTCGTGATGGGAACCACATCTGCAGTCAACGCCATCGTAGAAGGGATGACACCAGTCACCAACATGGATGATTCAATTCATGCGGCCTTTTGGTGCAGTTCACCTAAAATGAAGCAATGTCCCATGAGCTAGCTTCTTCTTCTTCTTCTTCTTTTTTAAGAAAAGGGCTCCAGCCCCGGTTCGAGTTCCATCAGAAAACGAAACCCACAAAGCTTCTTCTTCATTAGTTGCAATAAAATTGAGGAAAATCAAGGTTGGTCGTGAAGCTCCTGGAGAGTAGGCGGACCAGGATAGTTGCATCTCTAACGAAAAGAAGCAACTTATCTTAATGGGAAATTTAGCAAGACATGAAAAAAGGTGACATTGATTCATATTACTGGAGGCATTACATTGAAAACAACATTGGTTTAACGTGTCCTTACTTTTAACAGTGTGACTGCTACATTTTACCAGTGGCATTACATAAGAGCGGCTCGGGGCAACAAACATCGGAAGAGGATATCTAGGTTGGCCCCATCTTTGTTCGGTATATAGCCACCTTATACTGTGTGAGGCTAGCAAATCTAGTGCTGGACTTACTCTTTTGACTTGTCCCCCAGTCCCCACTTTCTTTCCTTTTTCAACCAATAGATCGGGTTTATATTGAGTTTGTACTGCGTTCCCTTTATTTCCCTATTAGACCTAGAGACCAGTTGGATAGACAGTCTCTGCTACTTTTCGCCCCCATTATTTCCTCTTTCGACCAAGTCCTAGATTCAGGTAACAAATCTTCCCCCACCCCCACCCCCTTTCTTCCTTGTTTGAACCAAGTACTACTAGATTCGAATGCATGAACTAGTTTTACCTCTTAACAGTAAAAAATTAGGTGGTTTTTGAACAGCCGATCGATCCTATCTACACGAGGGGGGATGAGAAATAGTAAAAGATACAAATGCAGCGACGTCGGGAGCTCGGGAAGTAGAGCAAGGCCGGTTTCGAAGGAAGTTATACCTAAGGGTCGCCGGGATGTCGCTAGGTGGGCAGCGGGAGGCCGGATCTGCCCACACTACGGCAGCGAGGAAGAAGGGGTGGGAGGCCCTCCCTCGCCAGTGATGCTTGGGAGAGAATGGCAAGGCACGCTGATCGGGACGCGCCGGCAGTGGGTAAGAGCCGCGCCGAGGACGACCGCGTGAACGTTGCACCTTCTCACCTTCCCCGGCGGAGAGGATCCTACTGGATCTGTGACCAGTGGTGAGTATTGAGAGAGAGTGTGGCCACCGCTGTCGTGTTTAGATCTAGAGAGGACGAGACAGTGTGAAGAGAGCAACACTAGCAAGCAAGCGCAGAGGCTCCTGCCTATATAATGGAGTACTAGTTTTCTTTTGTCTACCGGCCGGAGCTGGCTTGACCTCGGCAATGACTGTCGAGAAGTCTTCATGCACGTGCCCCGGAGGCGCAGTTGTTGTCATTTTGATCTGAAGCACCGGATTATAACATATAACACGAAAAAATGCCACATGACAAGAAATCATAACCTCACTGCCAAAAGGAGACAAGATGAATCCCGACGGACAAACTAGACAAGGTTCAAAGCTCAAATTAAAGATAAACTCGTAGAAAAGGGGTCCATCGATAGATGTCCTAATTAACATAGCCGGCTTGACCTAGATGGCAGCCGAGTAGTCTTCGTGCATGTGCCCCCAATGACTAGCCCAACTCAGTTGTCGCTGTTTAACCCTCGCAGTGATCTGAAGCACATGACACCTAATTTTGCGAGATGACAAGAAACCTTTTTTTAGATTTCTCACCAGAACTACAGCCATGTACAACACAGCCTGCACGATATGTAGACGATAGCCAATCCACGCGTGTCTGCTGGAGTCTGGTCACATGCATGGACGAACTGATCTTCCATGTCTTGTAGGGATCGTCCAGGTACCAACGTATGTACTACTTCTATTAACTCACCCGACTTGCGGGGCTGGGGAGTGTGCCTATGGTCGATTCTCAATTGCGGTCCCACATGTGTGTGCAAACGCAATATGACATGTGTTCCATTCGGAGAGCGGCATGCCAGACCGACCGACCGTCTAGGGTGCGACGCGAACGCGACGGGCGTGCTGTATACTCCGTACATGTGTACCGCTGTTTTCTTGAGGCTTTGCTCCATGGCGCAATCCATGGATACAAAATTAGTATACTATACTATTTAAAAGTCGAGGGTGGGGCTTTTCCCGCGTGGTAGGCGGGGCAATTCCGCCTAGTCGGTTCGACAGAGACGCGAGAAGATGAGGGAGTAGGCTACTGCAAACGTAGGGCTATGTGATTTGACAGTGAGTTACTGCTGGAAAGGTGGGGCCCGGTGATTTGACTTGCCATTATCATTTTAACTGCGGCGCTACGACCGGCTTGAGTCTCCCGATTCCTGACCACCTCCATACAGGTGCCTCTCCCGATGCTCCACCATGTAGAGGCTGGCTCTTGCTTGAGAGCCCACTCCTCCACTTTTTCCTTGCCTCTTTCCCCCAGATATGCAAAAATGCCATGTAAAGCGACCTTATAGCCCACTATTGTACTTGATCCTACAGGTGCTAAGCCTGACACATAGGCATAAAGTCTGGTGTGGCAAGTTAATTAAGAAGAGACAGACTATTTTGGTGACCCCAGGAAGAAACGGTGATAAGCGCGTGTACCTAGATGAAGCAAACTTAGCAACAAAAAAGTAAGCACCTATGCATTGGGGACTTGAGTTGCTAAGCCATTTAATGCCCATAGCACATCATCTAAGCACCATTTCATTAGAAGAGCTCACTCCTTGGCAAATGCAATAAATACTACCAAGAAAGAGATAGAGAGAAGTAAACAAAAAAATACTCTTATAGCCAACCTTATAGCTAACCTTGTTGTATGAGTGACTAAGTGATGACTATGTATGACATGCCAACATCAGATAGCCTAACGCACCGTGTTAAATCTCCAAGGGCGTGGCCGCACGAGGGAGGCGACGGTCGTGGTAGGCGCGACCATGATACGGGCTGCTGGCAGCCCTTGGATCTGAGATCGAACGGTTGCATGCTAAGTTGCTGAAAATTTGCAGAATAACCCTCCAGGATAGGATATTCACCCATAGGTCTAGAATCACGCCATGCAACCGTTTGATATCAGATCCAAGGGCTCTCGGAAGCCTATATCATGGGAGAATGGAAAGCTTCGTATCACCTGTAATTTTCCGGACGCTTGACATGACATCGAAAGCCATTTAAGTGGGCGTCGAGTAGACATGACATCTAATTGGCCCCCTATAGTACTGTGCATGAATCCATATCCACCAGGCAAGCCACTTCCCTGTCATTAGCACGCGCCCCCCACTCGACATTTTTACAATCGATAAACCGCTCCTAGTCGTCACGTACTTTCACATTACGTCAGTTCCACTAATCCTAACCCTCCTCCCAAATCCATGGCATCCCAAATCTCCATGATCGGCGGTGAGTACAAGGTTAGAACCATCACCGGCGATGAGTTCGACGTCATCTACACCTGTTCTTACGCAACGGTGAAAGAATGCCTTGCTCGCTTCAAATGCATGTTCGAAAACTCAAATGATGAGTGGGTCGCTGGGCTAGATGTTGAGTACACCACAGTCCTGGGAAGCGATAAGAATCTAAAGGAGGCAGAGAAGAAGAATCCCGCCATGATCTAGGTTTGCGTGCATGACTTATGCTTGGTCTACCACATATGCCATGTCGATGTTGAGTGTGAGGAATTTAAGAATTTCCTCAAGGGCGGCCGAGTCAAATTTGTTACTGTAGACTTTAGGAACGACAAGGAAATCCTGGGTCGGATAGGCCTCGTTGTAGGCGACCCCTTCGACCTCCAAAAGAAAGGGCTGGTGCCCTCCCTGATCAGCCTTCAATGTTGATCCTGGCAGGAGCCATGGTTCATCTTTCGTACGGTGAACTAAATAAACCTCCGCACATGTTTCATCGTGCATGGCAGTGGACTGTACTAGATATAGACCACATCCACTATGCTGCAATGGATGGCTACCTCTGTTTCAATATCTACAAGGGTTGGATGAAGAGCAAGAGCCAAGTGTGCAGTTCAAGCAAAGAAGTATCGCCTAAGAGGAAGAGGGACAAGGACGAAGTCGAGGACGTGGATGAGGAGTCTGAGTAAGGTGGCAGTGCCGTTGCTCATGGTGGTTCTAATGCAGTGTCTACCAGATTAGTTGCTTAGTTTAATTTCAGGTGTGCTTAGTTTTATTTGAGGGGTGTGTTGTGCTGAGCCCCCAGCAGAACTATGTTATGTTTCTTCTCGTTATATTCTGTACATTTCATCTTTTAGTTGGTATAGTACTACCACTCGTTTCTTCACATTATATACGTACAATATATATGGCCAACATCATATAGCCAGCAGTTTAGTTGTCAAAGAATTTCAGGGTGCTTAGTTTTGTCAAAGAATTCCAGGGTGCTTAGTTTTATTTGAGGGGTGTGTTGTGCTGGAGACCATTAACTTATCATTGTGAGAATCGGCTTATTTTTGTCATGTAACATGATCAATGGGTTTGACGTGAAAATAACAATGTCTAATGGCATTTCTAATATACGCTGCCTCCCCCCAGATTTTCTTTACAGAGGCAACATAGAACTATACGAGTGCCCTGTTAAATTTTGGAATTATTCCGGGTTCGTTTGGCCTTTTTTATACATTAATTGAGTTCTTGGTCATTTAATGTGCATAATTCAAATTTGAACTCCAAGCACATGCTCCCATGCACCAAAGTTGATTGAAAAATCACATGTGTGTCCTTGGGTGAATTTCTAGGTCACATGCAAGAAATGGGAATGAAATTCAAACATCCGGGCATCATGGTTTGGCCGATAACATTGAGAATCTTGGTTTTAAAATTCTTGTAAATCCAAAACACGCCTGAAAATCATGAAACTTGGCATGGTGTCATGTCATGGTACTACCATGCTATGGTAAAAAAAATGCAAAATAGGAACAAGTTTCTTGCAAACCGGAGCTTCTCTCAAGAAGGCTCGTGGTTCTGAGAGGGAACGTGTCACCTTTGTGTGCATAATTCAAATTTTAAATACAAGCACATGCTCCAGTGCACCAAAGCTGGTTGAAAAATCACATGTGTGTCCTCGGGTAAATTTCTAGGTCCCATGCCAGAAATGGGAATGAAATTCAAACATCTGGGCGTCATGGCTCGACTGGAAACATTGAGAAACTTGGTTTTTTAATTCCTGTAAATCCGAAACACGCATGAAAATCATGAAACTTGGCTTGGTGTCATGACATGGCACCAACATGTTGTGGTAATTTTGCTGTCCAATTTGCGAAGGTGCACACATTAACAATCAACAAAGTCATTTTGGAACAAGTGATGTCACATTACAATCGGAAACACAAGTATTATTGAAACCGTGGGCGTTATATTTACCATTTATGTGCCGCCACGTGTCCCCTTTTTTTATTAGCTAGGAGGCGCCGTGCAGGGTAGCTACTTGAGTACAGGAGGCGTGCGAGCCCTTTGACCTCCATCTGTCGTCCACCTCTCTCCCAAGGTCTCCATTAATGGCGCCCGAGCTTCTGTTTAATGGCGTGGCAATGTCTCACTCGACTGAGATTTAAGAGAGAGAAAAGAAAATCTGAAAAGAAATTTTTGCACGGATCTTGATGTAAGATCTGACGGACCTATATAGCATCTACTACGACTTATAGCAAGACTGATGAATATATATAAGGACGACGAGAGTGGATAATAATTGTCTTACATAATTAGGAAGATAAATAAAAAAGCCACATGTGGCTACGCCTGAAATACACAAGGGCAAAAGAAGAAGGAAGACGCATACAACGATCTGGCTCGCTGGTCTCTACTTTCTTTATGCGCTGCAGGTCGCGGAGACTAGTTCTCGTGGCGGGCGATGATCTCTTTCGTCAGTTTCATGTCCTTAATACGCTGCTTGGCAGCATCCATGGATTCCTCCACCATCCTGTTGCGCTCGATGCGGAGCATGGCATTCTCGTCCATAAGTTTCTTGATGATGACGCATGTCCTCTGCAACAAGGCAGCGGTCTCCTCCTCCTGCTTCGCCCTTCCGGCGATCTTCGCCCTCAGTAGGTCGCGCTTGCCCCGGAGCTTCGCATTGCCCTCCCCTAGTTGCCGGATGACGCCGGTAGCCTCGTCCTGCATCCTCGCCCAGCCGAAGATCTGATCCATCTGGCTATGGACTATCGCATGCATGCGCCTGTAACAGTCCTCGCCTGCCCGCGAGAAATTTTCCCAGGCCGCCGCAGCGCGGCGGGACCTTCCTGCTACTTCAGTGGCGCGGTGGGACATCTCTGATGCTTTCGCGGCATGGCCAGACCAGTCTGCTACATCGACGGCACGGCGGGACCTCCATGCTGCTTCGGCGGCGCGGCGGGACCTCTGTGCTGCTACTGCTGCGCGGCTGGACATGTCGGCCGCTTTCGCAGCGAGGCGGGACATCTCTCGTGCTTCCTCTTCCATGCTCACCTCTCCCTGGTGGAAATCTCTTGACCCAGAACTCACGCTGGCTATGGCTTGATTGACTTGATTGTTTTTTGTGGATGAGGAGTTGAGGAGGAATGTGCAGTCATCTTAGCATAGTAGTATTTATAACCGAGTACTACTAATACGCTCCTAAGTGGGAAACCATTTAGGTTGTGATCGCTGTGAACAGGTTTGCAATTAAATATAGCATGGTAGTAGTAGTAATTTGGAATGTGACGAGACACGCTCAAAATTTATTGACGGTTCTAGTTTCGAAGTGCGGCACTATTCCCGGATGGCGTAACGTCGACACATTTTCTTGGCCGTGGTGTAGCATATGCCATGGTACTAGTTCTTTTTCTACTGCTGTGTACGTGCCAAAACTGGCACCGTCGGATACATATCTTACGCTTGGCATTCGACAGGAATAGCCTCGTGGCGAGCTATAGACTAGTCTTTTTTTCAGACGCATTACACCTATCTCTCAGGACTTCTCGCATGCACCATCACTGCTACCTAGGTCGATGCCACCCACATACAGTTGTACTCTGAGAAGAGGTGCACGCACACACTCGTCCTCTCTCACACACGCATCTGTAGCTACGAATTGTAGTGTTCTCAACCATCCGATTGGCTCTATCATAGGTTTCATGTTGCTCCTTGGCCTTGAGATTGAGAAGCTTAAAACGCGGAGTCTAAGATGGAGGCGCGAGGTTTTGGTTAATGTGCGGACCGCACACGGCACCAACACGACACGAGCTTCGTCTGCCTGGTGCGCATGCATTCAGGTGAGTTTTCCAAGTATAGACACAACCAGACCCTTGTTGGTATTCGCGCCTTGACTTTGGCTGGTCATAGTGGAGAGTAGCATAGACTAGTTACTAGTCTATGTTACTAGTACCTTCATAGTGGGTAGTGTCATATAGTATATGCATAATTTGGCGACGAGCGCTCTCTATATGTACCACCTTTTTTCTTTAATTACATCTTGTTAGTTTTGCTCCATGGCGCAATCTATCGATACTACTACTATACAAATGTATACATTTTTTAAAAGGCTAGAGGGCGGGGCAGTCTAGCTTGGTCCTTTTCACGAGAGGCGAGGGCCTTTGTGATTTGACGGCTCATTACTGCTGGAAGGCGGGGCCTTGTGATTTGACTGCTCGTATAAATGTGCCGACGACCCGAGGAGGAGCAAAGAACCGTGCGGTATACTCAAATTTTCCATTGAAGTACGACGGAGGAGCACAAAACACGGCAGCCCAGTGCCATATCCTCTACTCTCTACTCTTATTATATATTACTAGCAAGAGGCATTGTTCTATTGGCGATAAAGAATGATCTAATTTGCTAGTCATCTCATTTTTAGCATTGTTCTATTCATGCCTCACAGAGAAGGTGACACGTGCGGCCAAACACCCGAAGCAAAATAAGAAACATAGGAGCAAAATAAGGAGGATTATCACCCCCAAAAAGAAGGAAGACGCACACACAAGTCTGAGGCGCTGCTCTCACTACATGAAGGGTTGCTGGCCGCAGAGTCGTGACTGCTTCTTCATCGCCTCCACGCCCTCCATCTCCTTGCGCGTCTCCTCCGCCATCTTCATCATTGTGTCCATGACGCGGGATTTCTCGGCGCGAGCCTTCATCATATGTTCCACGGCCGCATTACATACCTTGACAGCAGTCGGGTGCTCGATGCGGAGCTTTGCCAACTCCTCATTATGTTCCATGACCAGGGCCTACAACATCTTCATCGAGGAACTACTATTCTCATGCAGCTTCTTCCAGCCGGCGTTCTCCTCCTTCAGCAGGTCGAGCTCATGGCAGAGCTTCGCCTTATCCTCCTGAAGTTGCAGGATTTCACCGGTCGCCTTCTTCTTTAAGGCAATGCTCTTCTTCAGCAGCATCACCAAGCCGGCGGTCAACTCCCCCTGCTCATTGAGCTCAGCGGGCATGTCGTCAAGGCTCTCCTTCAGCAGCTCCACCAAGCCGTGGATGAACTCCTTCTGCTTATTGAGGTGCTTATTGAGTTGATCAGGCATGCCATCAAGGGATAACGACTCCAGTGCCGCATGTTCGCCTCCGCGTCTAGGGCGCTCCTGGGAGCCATCGCCTACCCATGAGAGATCTTTCGAGGTCTCTGCGTGACGGCGAGCCCTATCTTTTTTTCCGCAGCCTTGGTTGCCGCTCCCTTGTTACGAGTAGTTCTCGGCCTAAAGCTCTGCACACCAGCCATGGCAAGGACGGACGAAGAAGGAGGACTTATGAGGAGGAAGGTAGAGTAATTTTTGGTTACGTAGTTCCCCTTTTTATAACCTAAGTACTAGCACTAGTACTAAAACCTGCATAGTGGGAACACGTTCAGGTTTGGTATGTACTGGTAGGTTTGAGCAGGCTTGCACTTAATTGTAGCACTAGTACTTTTGAATGTGATGGGTACAAGGTAAAGATTAATTGATGGTTTTTGGTTTCGAGGCCCGAAACGGCTCCCGATGAGTTTAGTGGAACATAAATTTCAAGTAGACTACACTGCTCAGATGCGTAAATATTATGTTGCTGTCAAAAATTGGTACAAAATACGAAGGAGACCAATGGAAGTACTACTAGCAACCCATGATTTAACTACTCGCATGCGCGCAGTACTACGCGCATGTCTTTCTTCCGCCCTCACATCCACTCAATTTGCATGCGCTGTATTAATTGACCATCAATGAGGTGAAGGACTTTACACGCGTCAAATTATCACATGGGGTGGATCTTGGTACAAAATTGCGTCCGCCCGTGTACCCGCGTGTGCGTGCGAGGGAATGAGTGCGTGTGTGGCATGCGTGCACATCTTCGCTTCGTGCATGTACCACCAGTGCGGCTCAGGGAGAACGAGTACATTCTTCTGGAACCAGTAGCACATCACTGTGATCAATCCACACAAGGATGTCGCGACAATGCCTCCACATGTGCCACGTGGCTTCATGAACTATAAGAGAGACATTGTGTAGCGTGCCATTGTGTTTTGCACATACTCTAAGTACTAGTAAGGTACACGTGCATTGCACGCATCAGATTTTGCAACCAAATTATGAATAAATACCACACTGTAGCATGTAAGCTCTGAGTCATATATGCCTGATGTAGACCTTCGCTTAATTCTTATAGTTCATCTCATTCAAAATCAATTAGTTTTTTATAAAAAACTTAGGGCATCTTTGATTCGTAGGATTTCCAAAACGCGGGAATAGGAAGAACATGGGATTAGAGTGGAATGTCGTCTTGAATCCTACAGGATGGTATGAGTGTTTGATTGTGCATAGAAAAAACGCCGAATTCTTTCAAAGAGGTTTGAGTGGATGGGATGTTTCCTACGAAATCTAGAGCAAATGAATCATATGGAAAAATTCCTATGGTTTACAATCCTACGAATCAAACAACCAAGATAGGAAAAATTCCTAAGGATTAGAATCCTCCAAAATTCCTTTGAGAATCCTTTGAATCAAAGAAGCCCTTAATCTATTTTATGATTCATGGAATTGTGCGTTGTAAAGCATAAAGTAAAAACAAATAATGGCAATTCGACTAGAAAAAAAGTTTGGGCAGTTATGATACGGAAGATTCTAGAACAAAGGAGAACCACTGTTGTTTTGAGATTTGTGCATTATGCTTAAGTTCAACCATGGAGTCTGCTAGATTGTACATGTGGCAAAATCCGGTGGGGGGCTAGAAGATGGTGCGAGGGGCCGAGTGGAGGGAGACTATGAAGGAGTGCACAACTGCGAGATAGATATTTAGAGAAAGGGGCGAGAACGTGCGCTGTTGCGCGCAGTGGCGGAGCCATGAAAAATGTCCCATGATCTAGGGAGGCCAAGCATTGCTAATCCTTTACGAGGAGGGCCAATTCATCAACTTAAACCATTTTTACCAGCAATTGTCTAATGATCACATTCATATTAGCCTCGATATATAGTGATGTTAGGGGGGGCAGGGCCCTTGCTGCCCCTGTCTTCGCCATTGTGCGCGCGTCTGAGAGATGAAGCGGAAGGCATGGATGATGAGAGAGGGCATTGGATATATAATTAATGTGGGTGTATTAGCTATATATGTAATCATATATAGAGAGGTATAGATTGATCGATGTGGATGTGGGAAAGAGGGTGAGACCTCACTAGATATATAGATTGATCGGTTTATGTGGAAAACTATGAAAGACCTAGCTATACACACACGCACACACACACATAGAGGAACATCGATCGTTGCACGTGCACATGAGAGATAAATAATGCCCGATATGATGGAGAGGGGGATGTATGTGTGTGTGCCTTCATGGGAGACCGACCTGAAGAAAAAGATTGTATGTGTGCGATGGATAATGCCGACTGGTAGTGTGTGTGCATGCATGCACGAGAGAAAGTTAGTGGTACAATTATAAAGAGAAGACCAATGTGTGGGTGTAAAAGACAAGGTGAGGTCATAATCAATGTAAAGTTGAATTCAAATATTTGAATAAGAGATCGTGATGTTTGAAACCCATGCATGCATGAATATAACGGAGACCTACGCGGTGTGGTTTGGAAACGAGCATGTTGTAATGTATATACATTGAACAAGGTCATACTGGTTTGAATTTGAGATACCGATGGCAGACATCGTTTGGCCACATTGCATCCGTGCATGAACACTATTCTAATTGGGGATGATGGGTGGCTTTCACATCACATGTCTATATCTATACTCCTATATATATATTAAATTTTATATTTTTTATATAGTGTGCGGATAACTTTAACTTTGAAAGATGGTCGTTGGATGAGGCCAATCCGATGGTGCAGAACTGGCAAATTTGAGCACTACTGGCCGTTGGATATCATCTAGATTCCACCAGATTTTGCCACATGTACAATCTAGAAGACTCTATGGTTGAACTTAAGCATAATGCACAGACCTCAAAACACAAGCACTTCTTCTTTGTTCTAGAATCTTCCGTATCAGAATTGCTCAAATATTTTTCTACATGATTTGTTTTTACTTTATGCCTTACAACGCACAATTTCATGAATCTTAAAATAGATTAGCTTTCTTATAAAAACTAGATGGTTTTGAATGAAATGAACTATAAGAATTAAACGAACATCTACATCATGCATATTGGCTCAAAGCTTAAATGCTATAATGTGGTATTTATTCATAATTTGGTAGCCAAATCTCATGCGTGCAATGCATGTGTACCTTAATAGTCTAAATGGTGTCTGTGTGTGTGTTGTGCGTGTTAAACACATTGTACGTAGTATATCATACTAGTCTAAATTATCATTTTTTACATGTTAAGCTTGTTATGCCAAAATTTCAAGTCGTGCCTTGTTATGCCGAAATTTCAAGCTAGCGTCTCTGTCTATCGTGCTGCGAAACTCCCGCCTCTTCAACCCGCGCCTTGTTACCCCGAAATATTTAAGATAAATCTTTGTCTCGTTGTGCTCCGACAACTCCCTCCATCTCAACCCGCGCCTTGCTATTCCAAAATTACAACGCGCGCGAAAACTCTCACCTCCTATGAAATCCTGACGCATGAAATGCCCGTGATACCCCTGAACCGAAAGAACCGCCTCAATCAGTGGGGGTACTTTCGTAACTTACCCCACATTTCGGACAAGCGCGTCCCTAAGCCATGGTTCCCCCACTCCCATCCCATCCGCCCACCCATTCGTACACCGAGGCCGGCAAAACCCGCGAAGCCCCACACCCTCCGCCGTCCGCCACCCAGCCGGAGCCTCTTCCCCGACGACGTCGTCCACAGCAACACCTCGATGTCCCTCATCCACCGTACCGGATGAGGATCCGTCGTCGATCTGGTCGTCCCGCCGGTTCAGCCACCCCGTCCTCCACCTCCAAGGAGCTGCCCCGATGTTCCCTCATCTTTCGCGCCACCTCCATTCCCACACTGCCGTCTTCACCTGCACCACCGGAAGAGCATCATCATCACCGTTTCCTCAGATGAAGCTACGGCCTAATCGGCGCCACCAAAGAGGTTGTGCACTAATCGCCGCATTTTCTTCTTGATTCGATCTCACGGTGCTGCCGGCGCTCGGTCCCGAGCCGACACGGCGTGGCTCCATCCACGGCGGTGTCGCCGGCCACTTCCTCCACGGCATCACTCCCTTGGCGGCGACGTCCACATCAGTAGGAGCTGTTGCTGCTTTAGCTCTCTCTTGTGCTGCTGCTCTGCTCTTGCTCTCGGTCCCCTGCCTGGTCTGCTCTTGCTCGCGTTGCTGCTCTCGCTCTTGCTCTTGCTTGCGATGCTGCTCCGATTTAGCTACACTTTAGTCGATTGAATCTACTTTTGGGTCAGTTGATTTTCAGGGGGTGGGGGGGCTCGCCGGAGTTAAGGAAGAACCAGCCGTAGTGGGGAGGGGGGCTCGCCGGAGAGGTACCCCACTATCTATCTTAGGGTTCAGGGTGGGGGCGGTGGTCGCCGGCGGTGGTGGGGCGGTGGCGTGGGGATCGCTGGAGAAAAATCTCGGCACAGGGGGGCCTACAGGGATGGCCGGGGCGGCGGTGGACCAGCGGTGGGGAGTGTTTTTGGGGCGGGCGGGGCGGCACACCGCCGGCCGCGGGCGGCGGGGGCGGCTGTTTGGCTGGTGCTGGCTGGCGGCTCAGGGGGTGGAGGTTGAAGATGAACTGCAGGCCCTTGATTTCATATCCAACGGCTGCAAAATCAACTAACGAGAGATAAAAAAGTCAGTTGACTGACGTGTAGCCTCACCTCTAGTGCGTTCAGTTTCGACAGCAAAATTCAGTTTCGACAGTTAAGTTCAGTTTCAACAATTAAATTCAATTTCGACAGTTAAGTTCAGAGATGAGCGGCTGATGTATATGCTATCTCTTGAGCACTCTGTTGGTTTTTTCTTGAAGAGGAAAGGGTGATGCAGCAAAGTAGCGTAAGTATCTCTACTCCTAATGGAGCAGTTGGTAGTCTCGTACGGTTTATTTTCGTCCTTCTCCCACCTCCCCTGGGTTTTTTTGTCCTCCCTCCCACCTCCCAATTTCGTTGGGTTTTTTTGTCAGTTTTACTCGCCTCCCTCCCACCTCCCAATTTCGTCTGGTTTTTATTCGTCCCACCTCCCACCACCCGCTCGTACTGGTTCTTTTTCTCTCCACTCTTTCCTTGCAAACCAATAATTTCCTAACATACAAAAGATCACGAATCTATCTTTCCTTACCCGAATCAATTGCTCCCTACATCAGTGCATTTCTTTATTAAGAAAACTAACACGTAAATCTTAACGCATTGTAAACAAATCACGTTATGGACCTAATTAATTTATTATAGAATCTATAAGTGGTCGCATTGGTTCTTTTTATCTCCACTCTTACCTTGCAAACCACTAATTTCCTAACATACAAAAGATCATGAATCTATCTTTCCTTACCCGAATCAATAGATCCCTACATCAGTGCATTTCTTTATTAAGAAAACTAACACATAAATCTTAATGCATTGTAAGCAAATCCCGTTATGGACATAATTAATTTATTATGAAATTTGTACGTGGTCGTATCTCTCCCCTCGTGAAAAAAATCGCATCCATCTCTCGTTAAAAAGTAAAAGAGAACAAGAATGATCAGTCCCACACCCTGCATCTCAGTAGCAAAAAATCGCCCCCGCCTCAGCTATTGCGCCTCGTCGTGTGCCCGTCTCGACCCATGCCTCACCTACAAGGCTGGACGCCGCCGTCTCCACTACCACATACAAGAAAATGGTGGGCAGAACCATCCATTCAAATCGCACACCCCCACCCTCCTCCCAAAGGAACCATCCATCTCTACTCCTAATGGAGCAGTTGGTAGCCTGGTACAGTTTATTTTCGTCCGGTTTTTCTTCGTCCCACCTCCTCCCACTGGGTTTTCTCCCTCCCATTAAAAAACCAAATCCCATTAGGGGGATCTTGTTTCATGCTTCCTTTGGTAGGTGTTTATTCAATTCAATTATGTAAACAATAAGTAATTCAGAATTCAGAAATTGCACCATATATGTGAGATCACCTTCCTAAAAGACATACATAAGATTTATCTCGATAACCTTCCATAATAAAATGAGATATTTCTTCACATCACTAATCCCGCGGGCTATGTCATTTATTATTATCATTATCTCTACTATTAATTGAGAATCACAAGTTTCATGTGGGTGTATGCATCCGCGTGCCACTGCGAAGGGGCGTCGTGCAGGACACCATGGAAGATGTAGTGGCCAGGCCTAATGCTGGCACGGTGCTTGAGAATGTTAGGGCGTCGATCACGGGGTCAAGGACGACCGTGGGGGGAGGCGGGTCATCAGACCGCCATGTGGACTCGGTCATATTATATTTCTTGTAGAACCAGACAAGCTACATTCTCAAATCAAGTGTGTCCATTTAAATGTCAAGAAATTCGTTAAGGAAATGTGTCTAACATTAATCGGTAGTCGTCATCTTTGGCGTTTGTAGCAGCCATTCATGCGAAAATATTTTAAAAGCCGAGCACTAAGTCAATTTTGAAACCAAACCATTGATGCAATAAATTAGCTAGAGAGTTAATTACATATGCAATTAATTAGGTCCATTTAAATAGGATTTGTTTGCACCGAATCAATTTGGAAGTTGAGTGATTAACGCAATTAATTAATTTTTTAGACAATTATTTATGCCTACAGATAATTGGAAGTAGGGATATTTTACAATTAGTCAGATAATTAATTGATTTGGTTGACAGTTAATTAGGCATGCAAAGAATTAGGTAGGTCGTTAATTATTTGTGTACTCAATCAATTAAGCAAGCAGTTAATCACAGTGAATCATTTTGAAAGCGCTCGTGGGCAAGGACGATCAACGGGCTCTCGACTGCATGGCCAATCACCGAGCACCGCTTGTCAACCTGGACAACGGCCACCATGCTCTTGCGACATGGGCGACCTAGCGTTCACCTAGATGGATGAAGACTATGCTCCACAGGATGTCCACACCCTGACGGTTGCCCCTGACGGTTGCCTAAATATTCGTGGGTGAGGACAAGACGACACAACATTGGCCAGGTGGTTCATGCAATAATAAGAAGAAAGAGTGTTCCAAGGACAAGAAGGAAAAAGAACTAAAGCCACCAAACGGTCCATGGTGTTGGAGAAAGAAAAGAGTGTTCCAAATAATAAGAGAGAGAAAAAAGAAAGAGTATTCTTGAAAATAAGTAGGAACGAGAACTAAAACTGACGAGAAATGAGAAATAAGAAGATGAGGCGTTGATGACGAACACACTAATGTTGACGTGGTGCTGGTTGGCGCCAATGAAATGGGTTAGCGAAGACGCGAGGAGTAGAAGGTGTAGGGAAAGACAAGGAAGAGAAGAACGACAATTATCCCTTCTAGCATATGTTGGATGGAGGTGCGGCTTATTGGCGACTAGGAATACGTTCATGTTGCCACTCTCCTCCAATGTGAATGTGCATTTGCAAAGTTGAATGGACGTTTGAGAATGCTATTCGTAGTTATTTGTTGCTTTGTGTCAATAGTATGTTGTTAGTTTAACCCACTCTATTATGTTGTAAACATGAAAATTTCCATCTTTATTGCAATGCACGACGAAGATGAGGTCGACGTCATCTGGTTCCAAAGGAGGTGGCTCCAGCGAGAAATGTCCCGCTACGGCAGAAAGCCGATTGGGAATGGGAGGTTCCGACAGAAAAAAGGAAGGTACATCGTTGGATGACGTTTTTTGTGTTGAACCCGAGTGTTACAGGTAACATTGCGGATAGCCCGTAGCAACGCACAGGCCTTCTGCTAGTTTCCGTCAGTTTTTGAGAACCAAGGTATCAATCCAGTAGGAGGCCACACACGAGTCCCTCGCACCTACACAAACAAATAAAATCCTCGCAACCAACGCAATGAAGGGGTTGTCAATCCCTTCACAGTCACTTACGAAAGTGAGATCTGATAGATATGATAAGATAATATTTTTGGTATTTTTATGATAAAGATGCAAAGTAAATAAAACGAAATAAAAACGGCGCAAGAAATAGCTTGTTAATGGGAGATTAATATGATGGAAAATAGACCCGGGGGCCATAGGTTTCACTAGTGGCTTCTCTCGAGAGCATAAGTATTACGGTGGGTAAACAAATTACTGTTGGGCAATTGACAGAATTGAGCATAGTTATGAGAATATCTAGGTATGATCATGTATATAGGCATCACGTCTGAGACAAGTAGACCGACTCCTGCCTGCATCTACTACTATTACTCCACTCATCGACTGCTATCCAGCATGCATCTAGAGTATTAAGTTCAAAAGAACATAGTAATGCTTTAAGTAAGATCACATGATGTAGAGGGATAAACTCATGCAATATGATATAAACCCCATCTTGTTATCCTCGATGGCAACAATACAATACGTGCCTTGCTGCCCCTACTGTCACTAGGAAAGGACATCACAAGATTGAACCCAAAGCTAAGCACTTCTCCCATTGCAAGAAAGATCAATCTAGTAGGCCAAACCAAACTGATAATTCGAAGAGACTTGCAAAGATAACCAATCATACATAAAAGAATTCAAAGAAGATTCAAATATTGTTCATGGATAAACTTGATCATAAACCCACAATTCATCGGTCTCAACAAACACACCGCAAAAGAAGATTACATCGAATAGATCTCCACGAGAATCGTGGAGAACTTTGTATTGAGATCCAAAGAGAGAGAAGAAGCCATCTAGCTAATAACTATGGACCCGAAGGTCTGAGGTAAACTACTCACACATCATCGGAGAGGCTATGGTGTTGTGATACGTCTCCAACGTATCTATAATTTATGAAGTATTCATGCTATTATATTATCAACCTTGGATGTTTTATATGCATTTATATGCTATTTTATATGGTTTTTGGGACTAACCTATTAACCTAGAGCCCAGCGCCAGTTTCTGTTTTTCCTTGTTTTAGAGTATCACAGAAAAGGAAAACCAAACGGAGTCCAGTTGACCTGAAACTTGACGGAGCTTATTTTTGGACCAGAAGAAGGCCATGAAGTAAAAGAACTAGGCCAGAAGAGTCTCGGGCAGCCCACGAGGGTGGCGACGCGCCCACCCCCCTTGGGCGCGCCCCCCTGCCTCGTGGGCAGCCCGGAGACCCCCCTGCCTTGTTCCAGACTCCAACACCTCTTATATAACCCAAAACTTCCAGAAAGAAACCTAGATCGGGAGTTCCGCCACCAGAAGCCTCCGTAGCCACCGAAAACCAATCTAGGCCCTCTCCGGCACCCTGCCGGAGGGGGCCATCATCACCGGAGGGCATGGAGGAGGATCCCGGAGGGGCCATCATCACCATGAAGGCCAAGGACCAGAGGTGGGCAGCCATGGAGGAGGAAGCACAAGGGGGAGAACCTCTCCACCTCTCTCTTGGTGGCACCAGAGTGCCATCGGGAGGGGAATCATCGCCACGGTGATCGTCTTCATCAACATCACCATCATCATCACCATCCTCATCTATTTTACGCGGTCCACTCTCCCACACCCCGCTGTAATCCCTACTTGAACATGGTGTTTTATGCCACGTATTATGATCCAATGATGTGTTGCCATCCTATGATGTTTTGAGTAGATATCTTTTGTCTTTGGGTTGATTGATGATCTAGATTGGTATGAGTTGTATGTTTTACCTTGGGCTGTCCTATGGTGCCCTCCATGTCGCGCAAGCGTGAGGGGTTCCCGCTGGCTTATAGTGGGTTGGTGAGTGACTGAAACACAAACCCGAGTAAGGGGGTTGTTTCGTATGGGAATAAAGAGGACTTGATGCTTTAATGCTATGGTTGGGTTTTACCTTAATGATCTTTAGTAGTTGCGGATGCTTGCTAGAGTTCCAATCATAAGTGCATATGATCCAAGTAGAGGAAGTATGTTAGCTTATGCCTCTCCCTCATATGAAACTGCAATAGTGATTAGCGGTTTTGTTAACGATTGCCTAGGACAATTCTGCACACTGATCCATCATTATTCCACACTCGCTATTTATAATATTTAGTAATATATTCTAACTTCATGATAACAGCACCTACTTTTATATTTTAGCTCTCCGATATCATACAAAGTTATCCTCTTCATACCCACAACCTAGTTTTATTTCTCGTTGCTAGTTCGAAGCAAACGTTCAGTGTACGTAGAGTCGTATCAGTGGCAGATAGGTCTTGAGAGAATATTGATCTTACCTTTATCTCCTTGTGGGTTTGACACTCCATACTTATCACTTCCACCTTTGGAAATTTCTACGATGATTCCTTGCACTTGGGGATTATCAAGCTCGTATCTGGCGCCGTTGCCGGGGAGCAATAGCGTGGGGTTGATATTCTCGTGTGTGCTTGTTTGCTTTCTTCACTAAGTAGATTTTATTTTTCCTTTTTGTTTCTGTTTAGTTGTGGGTGAAACATATAAAAAAATTAAAGAATGAAAATACCAAAAAATACTTGCCTCTCTTGCCTAAAAAGTTTTTCAAAAAAGAGAAGTGATTGGAAAGTTATGCATTGAAGAAGTGAGGGTCGACCTTGAGCACTTGTGTTCATGCTCACGGAAACAATGTAGAATTTTTCATGGATGTTTCTCTGTAAATAATTATCCCCTTGCGTATATCCATTGTATTATAAAAATAATGTGCCAAGCCTTGGTTCTAGGATGATTAGATTGCTTGTTTACTATGTGCAGAATAAAAACAGAAACTTTGGCTGTAGCGCGTGATTTTACATTTTTACTAGAAAGTCAAATGGATCTGAATTTTTTTTCACATTACTTATGTACAAATTTTTCAAATTTTCAAATTTATTTCATATTTTTTGGAGTTACAGAAGTTTACTAAACCTCCAGATTACTACAGACTGTCCTGTTTTAGACAGATTCTGTTTTCCATGTGATGTTTGCTTATTTAGATGAATCTATGAGTAGTATCGGAGGGTATGAACCATGGATGAGTTGGAATATAGTATATATTACACCAATATGAATTTATAATGAGTTCACAACAGTACCTAAAGGTAGTGATTTGCTTTATTACACTAACGGATCTCACAAAGTTTTTGTTAAAGTTTTGTGTGGATGAAGTGTTTGAAGATCGAGGAGATATCAATATGAGAAGAATAAAGAGAGGAAAGAGTTCAAGCTTGGGTATGCCCAAGGCACCCCAAGTAAATATTTTAGAGGATACTCAAGCATCTAAGCTTGGGGATGCCCCGGTTGGCATCCCATCTTTCTTCTTCAACAAATATCGGTATACCTCGGTTTTTGTTTTGTTCACATGATTTGTGTCCTTTGTGTTTTTCTTTCTCTTTAAAGAACCATGCTAGTATGAGAATGTCCCTTCATCAATTTATATAATACTTCGTGTGCTTCACTTATATCTTTTAAGTATGATCTTATAGAATTGCTCTTTCTGCTCCACTTAAATCTTTTGAGTATGGTTTTATAGAATGCTTTGTGTGCTTCACTTATACATTTTGAGCTTGGATATTGGTTAGTTTATATTAATTATAGAATTCTCCATGAACTTCACTTATATCTTTTGGAGTATGAATAATACTATCATCTAAAGCAGGTTTGGAAGAGTGTCAACTTTAGGAACTAGTGATCCCGCTATTCCGAATGAGAAGAATTTTGCTTATTGGGAGAGTAGAAAAATTTCTATGCTTGTAGAGCATGAAAAGAATGCTTCATGTGATGGTTATATTGTTAAATTCATTCATGATGCTATTGAAAATTATTATGAGGGAGGAACATATGCTTGTAGGAGTTGTAATAATATCAAGTTTTCCTCTCTATGTGCTTAAAGTTTTGAAGTTATACTTGTTTTGCCTTCCTATGCTAGTTGATTCTTGCTCCTATAAATTATGTGCTCACAAAATCCCTAGACATAGGAAGTGGGTTGGATTCAAAGATGCTAGTCATATTCTTCATGATGCTCTCTTTATGTTTTAATTCTTATCTTTTATGTGAGCATCATTGAAATCATCATGGCTAGCTAAAAGGCATTAAAGAAAAGCGCTTGTTGGGAGACAACCCAATATTTACCTTTACTGTTTTTGTGTGTTCTCATGGTTAAGATACTGTAGTAACCATGTTTTATAGCTTTTGTTTCAATAAAGTGCCAAGTAAGACCTTTGTGAAGACTTGGGTGAAAGTTAATGTGATCTTGCTGTAAAAAATAGAAACTTTGCGCACACGAGATTAGCTACCATTTTTTTACAGAAGAGTGATTTGGTGTTGATTATTTTTGCAGAAGATTAATAGACAAATTCCTCACGTCCACCAATTTATTTCATAATTTTTTTAGTAGCAGAAGTATGGTTAGTGTTCAGATCATTACAGACTGTTCTGTTTCTGACAGATTCTGTTTTTATTGCATAATTTGCTTGTTTTCTAGTTTCTATGGCTTATATTCCTCAATATAAATTGTAGAAATGATATGGTACAGTATGCATTGTGTGAGAAAAATTATGAACCTTGTCTTTGACAGTACCGAAGTGAATGGTTTACTCTTTACCATACTAACCTATCTCACGAAGTTCCGTTAAGTTTTGTGTGATTGAAGTTTTCAAGTTTTGAATGAGATATCGATATGAGGAGAATAAGGAGTGGAAAGACCCTAAGCTTGGGGATGTCCAAGGCACCCCAAGGTAATATTCAAGGAAGACTCAAGCTCCTAAGCTTGGGGATGCCCCGGAAGGCATCCCCTCTTTCGTCTTCAAAACTATCGGTATACCTTACTCGGAGCTATATTTTTATTCGTCACATGATATGTGTTTTGCTTGGAGCGTATTTTCAATTTTACTTGTTGTTTGAATAAAATCATTGGATCTTAATTATTAAATGAAAAAGAATCCTCCCATGGCTAGTTAATTATTTGACAACTCAGTGTTCTTCACTTATATCTTTTTGGGGTACTTTGTCATTTACTCACGTGCTTCAAGTATATCCTATGAGTAAATGGTTGAATGAATTGAATATCATAAATCTGAATATATATAAATGTTTCATATGCTTACACCATGGGGAGTAATGACTTCACATAGAATAAGTATAGGTAGTAAACTTATTGAAAGTTAGCAAATGTAGAATTGGTCACTTGAACAATTCATGAAAGAATATTGAACGAAGAGAGATTTCACATATAAATATACTATCTTGGATATCTTTTGTAATTGTGAGCACTCATTAAAATATGACATTCTAAAAGGTTGATGTCGGACAACGAAGACAACGTAATGGGTTATGTTTTCTTATATCCGAAATAAAGTATATTGTCTTGGATCATCCAACATGTTGAGCTTGCTTTTCCCCCTCATGCTAGCCAAATTTTTTGCACCAAGTATAGATACTACTTGTGCTTCCAAACATTCCTTAAACCAGTTTTGCCATAAGAGTCCACCATACCTACCTATGGATTGAGTAAGATCCTTCAAGTAAGTTGTCATCGGTGCATGCAATAAAAATTGCCTTCTAAATATGTATGATCTATTAATGTGGAGAAAATAAGCTTTATACGATCGTGTGATGTGGAAGAAATAAAAGCGACGGACTGCATAATAAAGGTCCATATCACAAGTGGCAATATAAAGTGGCGTTCTTTTGCATTAAGATTTTGTGCATCCAACCATAAAAGCGCATGACAACCTCTGCTTCCCTCTGCGAAGGGCCTATCTTTTACTTTTATCTTCTACCATTATGCAAGAGTCATGGTGATCTTCACCTTTCCTTTTTACATTTTATCCTTTGGCAAGCACATTGTGTTGGAAAGATCCATATATATATATATATATATATATATATATACAATTGGATGTAAGTTATCATGAACTATTATTGTCGACATTACCCTTGAGGTAAAACGTTGGGAGGCAAAACTATAAGCCCCTATCTTTCTCTGTGTCTGATTAAAACTTTGAACTCATATCATGTGAGTGTCAGCAATTGTGAAAGACTAAATGATAGTTGAGTATGTCGAGTTTGCTAAATCAAAGCTCTGACATAGACCCTTCCTGAAAATAAGATGAATTGCAATTGTTTGATGAATGAGGATATAGTTTGTTAGTTTCAAGAGAGTTTATGATCTATACTTTAACATGTGAATAGCTTGTTACTTGATCATGAAAAGTTTTATGAAAATGAGCTACTGTTATGATATATAATGATGCTAGAAAAAGTGATTGGAACTATCATTGATGAAACTTATGCACTTGCTAGCATTCACACTTCATAAATTATTTCTTTTATCATTTACCTACTCGAGCACGAGCAAGAATTAAGCTTGGGGATGCTGATACGTCTCCAACGTATCTATAATTTATGAAGTATTCATGCTATTATATTATCAACCTTGGATGTTTTATATGCATTTATATGCTATTTTATATGGTTTTTGGGACTAACCTAATAACCTAGAGCCCAGTGCCAGTTTTTGTTTTTTCCTTGTTTTAGAGTATCGCAGAAAAGGAAAACCAAACGGAGTCCAATTGACCTGAAACTTGACGGAGCTTATTTTTGGACGAGAAGAAGGCCAGGAAGTAAAAGAACTGGGCCAGAAGAGTCTTGGGCTGCCCACGAGGGTGGGGGCGCGCCCACCCCCCTGGGCGCGCCCCCTGCCTCGTGGACAGCCCGGAGACCCCCTGCCTTGTTCCCGACTCCAACACCTCTTATATAACCCAAAACTTCCAGAAAGAAACCTAGATTCGGAGTTCCGCCGCCAGAAGCCTCCGTAGCCACCGAAAACCAATCTAGGCCCTCTCCAGCACCCTGCTAGAGGGGGCCATCATCACCGGAGGTCATGGAGGAGGATCCCGGAGGGGACATCATCACCATGAAGGCCAAGAACCAGAGGGGGAAGCCATGGAGGAGGAAGCACAAGGGGGAGAACCTCTCCTCCTCTCTCTTGGTGTCACCGGAGTGCCATCGGGGGGGATCATCGCCACGGTGATCGTCTTCATCAACATCACCATCATCACCACCATCCTCATCTATTTTACGCGGTCCACTCTCCCACACCCCGCTGTAATCCCTACTTGAACATGGTGTTTTATGCCACATATTATGATCCAATGATGTGTTGCCATCCTATGATGTTTTGAGTAGATATCTTTTGTCTTTGGGTTGATTGATGATCTAGATTGGTATGAGTTGTTTGTTTTACCTTGGTGTTGTCCCATGGTGCCCTCCGTGTCGCGCAAGTGTGGGGGGTTCCCGCTGTAGGGTGTTGCAATACGTTCATGATTCGCTTATAGTGGGTTGGTGAGTGACTGAAACACAAACCTGAGTAAGGGGGTTGTTGCGTATGGGAATAAAGAGGACTTGATGCTTTAATGCTATGGTTGTGTTTTACCTTAATGATCTTTAGTAGTTGCGGATGCTTGCTAGAGTTCCAATCATAAGTGCATATGATCCAAGTAGAGAAAGTATGTTAGCTTATGCCTCTCCCTCATATGAAACTGCAATAGTGATTACTGGTTTTGTTAACGATTGCCTAGGACAATTCCGCACACCGATCCACCATTATTCCACACTCGCTATTTGTAATATTTAGTAATATATTCTAACTTCATGATAACAACACCTACTTTTATATTTTAGCTCTTCGATATCATACAAAGTTATCCTCTTCATACCCACAACCTAATTTTATTTCTCGTTGCTAGCTGGAAGCAAACGTTCGGTGTACGTAGAGTCGTATCAGTGGCAGATAGGGCTTGAGAAATATTGATCTTACCTTTAGCTCCTTGTGGGTTCGACACTCCATACTTATCACTTCCACCTTTGGAAATTGCTACAATGATTCCTTGCACTTGGGGATTATCATGTTGATGTAGAAGCCCTCCGTGATCGATGCCCCCTCCAGCGGAGCTCCGAAAAAGGCCCCAAGATGGGATCTCACGGATACAGAAGGTTGCGGCGGTGGAATTAGGTTTTTGGCTCCGTATCTGGTAGTTTGGGGTACGTAGGTATATATAGGAGGAAGAAGTACGTCGGTGGAGCAACGTGGGCCCCACGAGGGTGGAGGGCGCACCTGGGGGGTAGGCGCGCCCCCCTACCTCGTGCCTTCCTGGTAGCTTTCTTGACATAGGGTCCAAGTCCTCTGGATCACGTTTGTTCCAAAAATCACGTTCCCGAAGGTTTCATTCCGTGTGGACTCCGTTTGATATTCTTTTTCTGCGAAACTCTGAAATAGGCAAAAAAACAACAATTCTGGGATGGGCCTCCGGTTAATAGGTTAGTCCCAAAAATAATATAAAAGTGTATAATAAAGCCCAATAATGTCCAAAACAGAATATAATATAGCATGGAACAATCAAAAATTATAGATACGTTGGAGACGTATCAGTATACATCTAGAACTTTGTGGTTATATATTTTACGTCATCTATTGGAGATGCTATTAGAATTCCACTCAGGTTAACGTTGTCTCTCTTGTCCTGCTTCAGCCTCGGCTTCGTACAACTCACTGGAGCTGCTCCAACGACGAAACCCTCCATCACAGCAGAGCAGTACCTTGGGCTCCATCTCCAGACGCCTAAGATCTTCTTCCCCTCCTCCGACAGCCAAGTCAGCCGGAGCATCCTCACCGCCCAACCTAATCACGCTGAGGTCGACATGGCTTCACCAAAGAGGTTGTACACTTCTTGTGGTTTGACTTAATCTCACCATGCTTCTTTGCATCATGCGATCTTCCAATTCTTGTGAACCAAACACCCAGATTGGCAGAAATCATGTGTTTTTAAATTCTCTGTTTTGCACGTGCATTCCTATCCTATTCCTGTCTATTTCCTATCCCTGCATTGTTAGAATCCTCAAATTCAAACAAGCCCTTACACAATTACTTCTATTACAGATATGTGTCAAAGAAAACCTTGTGTGGTTTGTCCTGCTCCTGCGGTGCTGTGTTCCACCCCAGCTCAGCTGCTCCAACGACGGAAGGGTTCACCACAGCAGGGATCCGCTCTCCAGACTGTCTTTCGCCGCCTCAGATCTTCTTCCCCGCCGCCGGCAGCCACGACAACTGCATTACCATCATCAACTGAGTAGATGACCTTGAGGACTACACGGGTCCGCAAGAGAGGTCGCACTCTTCCGTGTATTCTTACGTTATGCATTGCTTAATATGATGACATGCTACTTTATCGTCGTGTTCACCTATTAGACTCTGACTCAGGTCCAAACTTATGCTGAAACTTGAGTTTTTAAATGGTTGCGGGGTACATATTGGGGCAGCAATCAGTACTATTTGTCTACTATGTGGTTAATCTTGGGTGTCTACTATGAGTTTCATGTTGGGTGCAAACAAACATTAAAGGATCCATTATCTGTAATTTTTTAACTAAAGCTATTATCTGCCTGGTATCATTTGTTTTGGGTCTATCCACAGTTTGCTACCATCACTCTGGATTTGTGCATGCACTCCTTACATAATCTCACTATGTTTTATTCCTATGCATGTCAGTTATTGTACACAATGGAACTGAACATGTAGAGCAAAAGAGACGAGCCTTGCATGGCAATAAAATTTCATGCAGACGTCGCTCCATGGTGGGCGCAAAGGCAGCCCCCCCTCCACCCATTTCGGATCGTAATCAAGAGGAAGATAATTGTTCTGAGGGGGATTCAGAAGCATAAGACCACTCCTATTTACCCCATGAGGTCTTCACTCTAACTTGGCATGCTGATGTTGGTAAAATCATGCATATGGTGCCTTGCATTGCTTACTGTATACATTAAAGATGTCATCTGCTTAGTTTAGACATGCTTCGTGTCAATGCCATTTGTTTAGTTTCTTTATCGTATATGTGAATCATGCAATGCCATCTTGTTTAGCCAGGCATCATATATGTGCATTTTGCAATGCCACCCTGGTTAGCCAGTCCTCTTATATGTGAATTATATCATGACATCATTTTTTTATTACGTGCTAAATTTGTCAACAATTTTAGTACATTCAATTACTCTTCCTGTGCATCAGCCATTCGGCACGGTCATGGAAAAATCTGGAGTGGAAACAAGGTCTTCAGAGAAGACAATGCTATCTGATGAAGCGCATGTCTTGCTGGTTACAGATAGCTCCTCAGAGGAGGATTCAGAGACAGATGACCAATCCTATTCCCCCCTCCCCCCCCCCCCCCGAGGTGCATGCTCTAACTTGGCAGGGTTATGTTGCTCATATCGTGTGTATGGTATCTTGCATTGCTATGTCATTTGCTTAGTTTAGACATACTTTGTGTGAATGCTACCTGTTTAGTGTCTAATTACCATATATGTGAATTATGCAATGCCATCTTGTTGCAAGACATTATATATGTGAATTATGCAATGCTATCTTGTTGCAAGGCATTATATATGTGAATTATGCAATGCCATGTTGTTTAGCCAAGCGTCATATATGTGAATTATATCATGCCGTCCTTTTTTGGTATTTCTCATTGCTTTTGTCGACAATGTTTGTATATTCAACTGCTCTTCCTGTGCATCAGCCATTCGAATTGGTGATGGAGAAATCTAGAGTGAAAACAAGGTCTTCAGAGCAGACAATGCTACCTGGTGAAGCAGATATCTTGCTGGTTATAGATAGCTCTTCATAGGAGGATTCAGAGGCAGATGACCAGTCCTATTATCCCCCTGAGGTGTATGCTCAAACTTGGCAGGGTTATACTCATATCATGCATATGTTGTATTGCAATGCTTAGTTTTTACATCATATACACGATATTGAATGCCATCTCCTTAGTTGACACATCATATATGCGATTGCCCTCTGCTCACTTCCTTAGTATATAAATCATATATTTGAATTATATCATGCCATGATGTTTACATAGACAGCATGTATCTGAATTATGCCATGCCAACCCATTTTCTAAAGACATAATATAGTTATATCATCTCATCATGTTCACACTTCACATAGTCATCATATTTTGAATTATGTCATTCTATCCGTGAATTATATCATGCCATCATGTTTCCATCGACGGCATGTTTGTGATTTATGGCATGCCAACCACTTTAATAGACACATCGTATAGTTATATCATGTCATCCTGTTTACATAGTCATCATATTTTGAAGTTGGCATTCTATCCTGTTTAGTTAGCCATCATACATGTGAAATTGTGTCATGCTATCCTGTTTAATTAGCCATCATATATGTGAAATTATGTCCTGCTATTCTATTTGGTTAGACAACATAAATGTGAATTATTTCATGCCCTGTTTTCTTCCCTACTATCCATTGCACCTGTCTATCTTACAATGTATGTACATTCAATTACTTTTCTTGTTTAGCAGCCATTTCAATTGGAGGGGGTGATGGTAGTATCTGTGGGAGTAAAAATAAGGTCTTCAGAAAAGATCGTGCTACCTGTCGATGGAGATAGAACCATGGTTGTACTTGCCCAAGAACCAGCCCCACCACACATAACCCAGACTCATGCAGATTGTACCCCTACCCAGTTGGACAGAGAACCAGCTACACCCCTTCTAACCCCAACCCCAGCAGATAGTAACCTAGTTCTCGTTGACACAGCACCGTCTCCACCACAGAGCACCCAAACACGAGCAGTTAGTAAGGCAACAGCAGTGCCCAAAGCACGAGGACCACCACTCCAAACCCCAACTCAACGCTTAAAGCAGGAGAAGAATTGTTCTCAGGTCAGGTTCTGTAGCTATGGTTCATACTACTTTGCTCTTGCATCACTGTATTTACTCATACCAACTAATTTCAAATTTGAAGGATGCAATTGAAACTCCAATGGCGCAACAGGTATGTTTTAAACTATTTCTTTAACGTGTTTGCTGTTGTAACTTGCTCTATGTTGATTTTAGTTTCAATTGAATAAATAGTTATATTCTCATGCCATGCACCTTACAAGTGTTGTTATTGCTGTGTAGTTTCCCACACATATATTCTGTCTAAGCTGCTTTGTCTTAAATAGATATGATTCGAACGGTATTTATCTTGATTTGGCAACATAAACTAGAATGGTATAGACCATACAGTGACCATACTACATGTTGTTATCCTGTCCACCTTACTACTGAACTGGTTTACCAAAATGAGTTTCATATACTACATTGTAAACCTGTGATGTGTTTGTTTGTTTCTCCTTTAGAATGCGGATAAAATATTGGAGAAGAGTACCCCGTTATGCAATGGTACATGAAGTAATGCAGATAAGGTTCAAGATAGTGAGACATCCCAGTTGGTCTCCAAGAAAGCTGATAAAAACTATATTGAAGACACTAAGACAACTCCAAAGTCCTGTCTTGATGTAGTGTTCGAGTTACTGGCTACTACTGCTGGCACCAGCTCTTCGAACTCGCTGCCTGAATCAGTTCAGCTTCTTGAGTCCCAACTTCAAGTTGAAAGACATCGATCAGATGTTATGAGACAGGAAGCCAAAGGACTGAGGAAGTCCCTGCAGAATTCAGATGCATACTTTCTAGTGCAACAAGTGCTGGAGGATTTAAGCGCCAAACAAGAGAAAGTTAGCAAGCTTGCTAAGCATCTTGCCAGCATTATGGGTACTCAGGATATTGTTTCTTGAGCTCTTCTGAAGTGGTTTCAGTTTTGGACTTGTTTTGCTGCGGCGTTTATATGCTACTTTGTTCCCTATATTTGCACTGGTGGCGAACTTTGATGCCCAGTGGATGTAATATGTGTAATAGCCGTGATAGCCTAGCGTAAGTTGCTTGCCTGTTTATTTCCTTATTGTCTTGTTTATTTGTTTTCTTGTAGTCAGTGCAGCTCTTTTTCCGCGGTTTGCTAGTGGCCGCAATTCCCTATTTTTTAAAACTACGCCACATTAACCATGGGCTACATATTTACTGTAGTTAACATGGGCCTTGTACGGGCCGTAGAAACAATGGGCCTTCTAAGGGCCATAGAAACAATGGGCCTTCTACGGGGCGTAGAAACCATGGGCCTTATACGGGCCGTTGACACAATGGGTCTTCTACGGGCCGTATCATCAATGGGCCTTCTACGGGTCGTATGATCGGTTGGCCAAACATGAGCCAATAATAGACCACATTATGGTCGTAAATGCGCTAGAGATGAAATCGTCCGTTCATGGGCCAACCATAACAGGTCGTCGTTAATCGGCCGTATTTGATGACGCTATGAAAACGGCCCAACGTATTAACGGGCCACAAACAGGCCGACTGTAACCACGGGCTGAATTTGGCCCACAAGCAGAAAATGACAGTAACGGGCCGAAAGTAAACGAATGCTGGAAATGAGCCCAAGAATAAATGCGCCCTGAGAAGGCCGAAAGATAACATGGGTTGGAAATGGACCAACGGAAGAATGGGCCGTTAATGGGTATAAAGTGATACACTGTTCATTACGGGCCAGTTTTACCACAGGCCGTTAATGGGCCGAGGGTTACTAAGGGCCTCATATGGGTCGAAAGACATCATGGACCATACATGGGCCGGAAGTTAAAACGGGCTGGAATTATATTGGACGGTCCAGATGACGCTACTGGGCCTAATTCGGATAGGCCATAAACGGGCCCTGGGTTAGCGGGCTGTAAATGGGCTATATGCGAACATACCGTTAATAGGCTTGCCGTGGGCCGGCCCACCACCTTTTGACCAAGTCAAACGGGCCGGCCTTTTCACATGAATGGGCCTCTGTTGGGCCGTGCCACATGTCGACGTATCATAGGCGCTTTGGGTCCAATGAGTGGATGACATATGTCCCAACGGCGAGCCGACACGTGTTCCCTCCAGCCAATGATGATTTTACACATGGAAAATCCCCATTGGTCGAGGCTGTTAACGGGTTATCGGATCCAAAACCGGACCCGATAGCTTAATAGCGTTCCGTTATGGTGGATGCCACATGTCGGTCACCCTTGACGAAAGCACTTCTGTGACGCGCGATTTATCGTCATGGAAGTGGATACTTCCGTGATGATAATTTTGGTAATGTCATGGAACACTTCTACGACAACACAGGTATGACTATCTTGATTCTGTCATAAAATTGTCATGGATGTACATGCATGACAGAAAACGTGACCTACTGTGACAAACACGTATCATCACGGAAGTGTATTTTTTTGTAGTGTTTGCTGGTATGTGAAATTAGGTGGTATACATTTAGCAACAATGTAATTAGCATAATCAACATACCATGGAGCAGTATGAGAAGCATTTATGACAACTAATTGTTCATCAGGAAAACTATCATCAATAGGGAGTGGGTTATCAAGAACATTTTCTAACCTAGACAAGTTGTCTGCAAAGGGGTTCTCATCTCCCTTCCTATCAATAATATGCAGATCAAATTCTTGTAGCAAGAGAACCCATCTAATAAGTCTAGGCTTAGCATCTTTCTTTTCCATAAGGTATTTAATAGCAGCATGATTAGTGTGAACAGTTACTTTAGAATCAACAATATAAGGTCTGAACTTATCACAAGCAAATACAACTGCTAAAAATTATTTTTCAGTAGTAGCATAATTTCTCTGGGCACTCTCTAGAGTTTTACTAGCATATTGGGTAACATTTAATTTCTTATCAACTCTTTGTCCTAGAACAACACCTACAGCCTAATCACTAGCATCACACATAATTTCAAAGGGTAAATTCCAATCAGGTGGCTGAACAATAGGTGCAGAAATCAAGGCTTTCTTAAGTATTTCAAATGCTTCTACAAAATCATCGTCAAAGACAAACAGAACATCTTTTTGTAAGAGATTAGTTAGAGGCCTAGAAATTTTTGAGAAGTCTTTAATGAACCTCCTATAAAAACCGGCATGACCAAGGAAACTTCTTATACCTTTAATGTCCTTAGGACACGACATCTTTTCAATAGCATCAACTTTAGCTTTATCAACTTCAATACCTCTTTCAGAAATTTTATGCCCCAAGACAATACCTTCATTAACCATAAAGTGACACTTCTCCCAATTCAAGACAAGATTAGTTTCTTCAAATCTCTGCAAAACTCGATCAAGGTTGCTTAAGCAATCATCAAAAGAAGTTCCATACACGAAGAAATCATCCATGAAAACCTCAACAATCTTTTCACAAAAGTCAGAGAATATAGCAGTCAACATCTTTGAAAGGTAGCAGGTGCATTACATAAACCAAAAGGCATACGTCTATAAGCAAAGGTACCAAAAGGGCAAGTAAAAGTGGTCTTTTCCTGATCCTCTTTCGACACAAGTATTTGAGAGAAACCAAAATAACCGTCTAGAAAGCAAAAATGTGTATGTTTGGATAATCTTTCTAGCATTTGATCAATAAAAGTTAAAGGGTAATGATCCTTTCCAGTAGCTTTATTTAATTTGCGGAAATCAATTATCATTCTGTAACCTGTAACAATTCTTTATGGGATCAATTCATCTTTATCATTAGGAACAAAAGTAATGCCTCCCTTCTTAGGGACACAATGGATAGGACTTACCCACTGACTATCAGCAACAGGATAAATTATACCTACCTCCAGAAGTTTTAGTATTCATTTCTTACCCCTTCTTACATCTTAGGATTTAACTGTCGTTGGTGGTAAACAACCGGTTTAGCGTCTTTCTCCAATTTTATTTTGTGCTGGCATAGAGTGGGACTAATGCCCTTAAGATCATCAAGATTATATCCAATAGCAGCACGGTGCTTATTCAGAGTTTTCAATAATTTCTCTTCTTCCTGCTCTGAAAGGTTAGCACTAATAATAACAGGATATATCTTCTTTTCATCAAGATAAGCATATTTAAGAATATCAGGTAATGGTTTAAGCTCAAACACGGGATCACCCTTGGGTGGAGGAGGATCCCCTAGAATTTCAACAGGCAAGTTGTGTTTCAAAATAGGTCCATCTTTAAAGAATACTTCATCTATTTCCCTTCTTTCATTCATAAACATATCATTTTCATGGTCTAGCAAATATTGTTCTAAAAGATCATTAGGAGGCACATCAATAGAAGCAAGACCAATAATTTCATCTTTACTAGGCAATTCTTTATCATGGGGTTGTCTACGAAATTTAGTAAAATTAAAATCATGAGACATATCCCCTAAACCAACAGTAACAATATCCTTTTCGCAGTCTATCTTAGCATTAACAGTATTCAAGAAGGGTCTACCAAATATAATGGGACAAAAGTCATCTTGTGGGGAAGCAAGAACAAGAAAATCAGTAGGATATTTAATTTTCCCACACAAGACTTCAACATCTCTAACAATCCCAACTGGTGAAATAGTATCTCTATTGGCAAGCTTAATAGTAACATCAATATCTTCTATCTCAGCAGGTGCAATATCATGCATAATTTCTTTATATAAAGTATAAGGTATTGCACTGACACTAGCACCCATATCACATAAGCCATGATAACAGTGATCTCCTATTTTAACAGAAACAATAGGCATGCCAACAACAAGTCTATGTTTATTTTTAGTATCGGGTCTAACAATTATAGCAGCTTCATCACAGAAGTAAATAGCATGCCCATCAATATTATTGACCAAGAGATCCTTAACCATAGCAATACTAGGTTCAACTTTAATTTTCTCAGAGGGTGTAGGTGTTCTAGCATTACTTTTACGAACCACAGTTGAAGCTTTAGCATGATCCTTTATTCTAACAGGGAAAGGTGGTTTCTCAATATAAGCGGTAGTAACAATAGGATCAACATTATAAGTGATAGTCTTTTCTTAAACTTTAATAGGTTCAACTACTTTTACTTGAATGGGAGGATGATATTTAAACCACTTCGCCTTAGGGAGATCAACATGAGTAGCAAATGATTCATAGAAAGAAGCTACTATCTCAGAGTCAAGTCATATTTAGTGCTAAATTCACGAAAAGCATCGGTATCCATAAAAGATTTAACACAATCAAACTTAGGTGTTATACCTGACTCCTTACCTTCGTCGAGTTCCCAATCTTCAGAGTTGCGTTTAATTCTTTCCAATAAATCCCATCTGAATTCAATATTCTTCATCATAAAAGAACCAGTACAAGAAGTATCGAGCATGGAGCGATTATTGAGAGAAAGCCGAGCATAAAATTTTTGAATAATAATTTCTCTTGAGAGCTCATGATTGGGGCATGAATATAACATTGACTTAAGCCTCCCCCAAGATTGAGCGATACTTTCTCCTTCGTGAGGCCAAAAATTATATATATAATTAAGATCACGATGCACCAGATGCATATGATAAAACTTTTGATGAAATTCCAATTTCAATTGGTTGTAGTTCCATGATCCAATATCACCACATAGCCTAAACCATGTCAATGCATTTCCCTTCAAAGATAAAGGGAAGACCTTCTTCTTGATAACATCCTCGGGCATACCTGCAAGCTTAAATAATCCACAAACTTCATCCACATAGATTAGGTGCATATCGGGATGTAATGTTCCATCTCCTGTAAAATGATTAGCTAGCAGTTTCTCTATCATACCCGAAAGAATTTCAAAGTAAACATTTTCAGTAGGTTCATTAGGTTGAGGAGCAACTCTTTGCTCTACTGGTCGGGGTGAAGATACCCCGAACAAGCCCCTCAAAGGATTATTTTCCATAGTAACAAGTGACAATAAATTTCAGCACACTATATAAATTATTCCTTACCAAATTCCACCTACCAAAGGCGCTTCACTCCCCGACAACGGTGCCAGAAAAGAGTCTTGATGACCCACAAGTATAGGGGATCTATCGTAGTCCTTTCGATAAGTATGAGTGTCGAACCCAACGAGGAGCAGAAGGAAATGACAAGCAGTTTTCAGTAAGGTATTCTCTGCAAGCACTGAAATTATCGGTAACAGATAGTTTTGTGATAAGGTAATTCGTAACGGATAACAAGTAACAAAAGGAAACAAGGTGCAGCAAGGTGGCCCAATCCTTTTTGTAGCAAAGGACAAGCCTGGACAAACTCTTATATAAAGGAAAACGCTCCCGAGGACACATGGGAATTATCATCAAGCTAGTTTTCATCATGCTCATATGATTCACGTTCGTTACTTTGATAATTTGATATGTGGGTGGACCGGTGCTTGGGTACTGCCCTTCCTTGTACAAGCATCCCACTTATGATTAACCCCCTCGCAAGCATCCGCAACTACGAAAGAAGAATTAAGGTAAAACTAACCATAGCGTGAAACATATGGATCCAAATCAGCCCCTTACGAAGCAACACATAAACTAGGGTTTAAGCTTCTGTCACTCTAGCAACCCATCATCTACTTATTACTTCCCAATGCCTTCCCCTAGGGCCAAACAATGGTGAAGTGTCATGTAGTCGACGTTCACATAACACCACTAGAAGAAAGACAACATGCATCTCATCAAAATATCGAACGAATACCAAATTCACACGACTACTTATAACAAGACTTCTCCCATGTCCTCAGGAACATACGTAAATACTCACAAATCATATTCATGTTCATAATCAGAGGGGTATTAATGTGCATAAAGGATCTGAATATATAATCTTCCACTGAATAAACCAACTAGCATCAACTACAAGGAGTAATCAACACTACTAGCAACCCACATGTACCAATCTGAGGTTTTGAGACAAAGATCGGATACAAGAGATGAACTAGGGTTTGAGAGGAGATGGTGCTAGTGAAGATATTGATGGAGATTGACCCCCTTCTGATGAGAGGATCGATGGTGATGATGATGATGACGATTTCCCCCTCCCGGAGGGATGTTTCCTGGCAGAATAGCTCCGTCGGAGCCCTAATTGGTTCCGCCTCGAGACGGCGGCGCTTCGTCCCGAAAGCTTCCTTATGATTTTTTTTCCAGGGCAAAAGACACCTTATACCAGAAGATGGGTCAGGAGGCTTCCAGGTGGCCCACGAGGCAGGGGGCGCGCCCTCCACCCTCGTGGACAGTGGGTGGCCCCCCTCTGGTGCTTTCTTCGCCCAACATTTTTAATATATTCCAAAACTGACTTTCGTGGAGTTTCAGGACTTTTGGAGTTGTGCAGAATAGGTCTCTAATATTTGCTCCTTTTCTAGCCCAGAATTCTAGCTGCCGACATTCTCCCTCTTCATGTAAACCTTGTAAAATAAGAGAGAAAAGTCATAAGTGTTGTGACATAATGTGTAATAACAGCCCATAATGCAATAAATATCGACATAAAAGCATGATGCAAAATGGACGTATCACACATTCATTGCAAAGTTCACAAGGATGGCGAAAAAAATAAAATCTTTCAGCACAATCATCTAGCCTCTCTTGCAACTTTTTCATTTCTAAATATTTACGCTTCTTACAAAATCTATCTTTCCTTTTCCATGTGCAAATGCATTCCCAATTCTCTCCAGAAAAATTGACATGCTTATAAGAAACGTTTTTGTCATGACTTGTGCAATCATCATTAGCATTTTGGATATTCAAAGAATTTATACTAACAACATTGCAATCATGCTCATCTTTAAAATA